>NW_005871839.1:110822-122959 GCF_000147115.1 Myotis lucifugus | reverse complement strand
ATATATATATATATATATATATATATATATATATATTCGAAGTTGTAAATGGGATTTTCTTAATTTGTCTTTTGAGTAGTTTGATATTGATATGTAAAAATGCAGCTAATTTCTATTTTTTTTTTAAATATATTTTACTGATTTTTTTACAGAGAGGAAGGGAGAGGGATAGAGAGTTAGAAACATCGATGAGTGAGAAACATCGATCAGCTGCCTCCTGCACATGTCCCACTGGGGATGTGCCCGCAACCAAGGTACATGCCCTTGACCGGAATCGAACCCGGGACCCTTCAGTCCACAGGCTGACGTTCTATCCATTGACCCAAACCGGTGCTGGCACTAATTTCTAAATATTAATTTTGTATGCTGCTACTTTACTGAACTCATTTATCAGTTAATCTTTAGGGCTCTCTATATACAGTATCATGTCATCTGCCAATAATGAGAGTTTTACTTCCTCCTTTCCAATTTGGATGCCTTTTATTTCTATGTCTTGTCTGATCGCTATGGCTAGGACTTCGAGTACTATGTTGTATGAGTTGTGAAAGTGGACATCCTTGTCTTGTTCCTGATCCTAAGGGAAACGCTTTTACTTTTTTCCTGTTGAATTGATTATGGCTGTGGGTTTGTCCATATTGGCCTTTATTATGTTGAGGTATGTTTCCTCTGTTCCCACTTTGCTGAGTGTTTTTATCATAAGTCGGTGCTAGATTTTGTCAATGGTTTTTCTGCATCTGTTGATATGACTATGATTATCTTTTATTTTGTTTATGATGTATCACATTTATTCATTTGTGAATATTGCATCAACCTTGCATCCCTGGAGTAAATCCCACTTTATCATGGTGCATGATCTTTTTAATGTATTGCTGAATTCGGTTTGCAAATATTTTTTTTATATATTTTATTGATTTTTTTTTTTTTTACAGAGAGGAAGGGAGAGAGATAGAGAGTTAGAAACATCGATGAGAGAGAAACATCGATCAGCTGCCTCCTGCACATCTCCTACTGGGGATGTGCCTGCAACCCAGGTACATGCCCTTGAGCGGAATCGAACCTGGGACCTTTCAGTCCGCAGGCTGACGCTCTATCCACTGAGCCAAACCGGTTTCGGCTGCAAATATTTTGTTGAGGATTTTTTTGTCTGTGTTCATTGGGGATATTGGCTTGTATTTTTCTTTTTTTTGTAATGTTTCTGTCTGGTTTTGGAATCAGGGTAAGGCTGACCTTGTAAAATGAGTTTTTAGAGCCTTCTCTGCTCTTGAAATTTTTGGAATAGTTTGAGAAGAAAGGTGATTTGAAGCCATTTGGTCTCAGACTTTTGTTTATTGGGAGCTTTTGATTACTACTTTGATTTTGTTACTAGTAATCTGTTTAGATTTTCTGTTTTTTCCTGACTGAGTCTTAGAAAATTGTATATTTCTAGGAATTTATCCATTTCTTCCATATTGTCCAATTTTTTGACATATAGTTGTTTGTAATATTTTCCTACAATTCTTTGTATTTCTTTGGTGTAAGTTGTTACTTCTCCCCTTTCATTTATTTGTGAAATTTATATTTATTTGGGTCCTCTCTCCTTTAATCTTGCGTGAGTCTGAATAAAGGTTTGCCAATCTTGATTATCTTTTCAAAGAACCAACTCTTGGTTTTATTTCTATTATTTTTTAGTCTCTACTTTTATTTCTAATTTGATCTTTATTATTTTCTTTCTTCTATTCACTTTGGGCTTTGTTTGCTTTTTCTAGTTCCTTTAGGTGTGAGGTTAGGTTGTTTATTTGATATTTTTTTTATTTCCTGAGGTAGGCCAGTAATGCTTTGAATTTCCCTCTTACAACTGCTTTCACTGTGTCCCATAGATTTTGAATCATTGTGTTTTCATTTTCATTTGTGTATATGACATTTTGATATGTTAACTGAATTCTGCATTGTTACTAAGAAATTGAAGATGAAGTATAAACTCTGTGTCTACATATTATACTATTTTATATTTATTCAGGAACTTTATAATATAACTAGAGGCCCGGTGCATGGGAAGGGTCCGTAGGCCTGGCCGGTGATCAGGGCCGATCGTTCCGTGCCACCCCCTGGTGGTCAGCGCACATCATAGTGGGTGGTCAAACTCCCAAGGGGACAGCTTGCATATTAGCCTTTTATTACCTAGGATATTTTTTTTGCAATACAATTTTAGGAAATAGGTTAACTCTATTTTCACTTTAAAGTACCCTAGATTTAATTTTTGAGTAATAGGTTCTAATATAGCCATTTTTTTTACTGCTCTGTATCCCCTAGACTCGATTGGTATAAATATAAATACTATGCCTTTGTTTTCTTATGTAATTTCAGGTTACTAAAGAAGATTTTGTCACATTCGATTATATGCTGTGTATGGATGAGAGCAATCTGAGGTAATCGCCTTTCTGAAGGATATTTCTGTTCAACCTTCATTCCAGTGACAGGCCAAGTAGTTTGCTGTCCAAGTGACTTTTATATTATCTTAAATTTTTTACTAGATAGTGATGGCCACAGTTTACAGAATTAATTTATTTAGCATAGTAAGAAATTCAGAGATTAATTTAGAACTGTCTTATGGGTATATTTACAAAGAGACGCCGCTCAGATGAGGGACAGTCGAGTTACACCTGTAACTCGGAGCGCAGCTGGCGTGCGGGGCAGGTTCTCCCAGCGTGTGGTGTCATGCTCGCGGGGAGTGGCTTTGCTGTGGCTGCAATGACTCCTGGACAATGTGGTGTTTTATTGTGTTTCTCATCTGACTTCCCCTCCCCAACCCCACCCCCGCGCACAAAAAAACTGAGACTGACAGGAAACATCTTACTCTATTTAAATTGTTGATTGCTTTAATTGATTTAAAAAAACAACAACCTGACGCCGTATGGTATTTGGTGAAAATGTCTGACCTTGATGTAATGTGTTGTCAGCTCTGGGTGCCAAAGCCCGCAACTGGTAGGTGTGTATGGTTGCCCCATCTTACCGGGGACTCCGTGCACAGGGCACTGGAGGTAGTTGCCCAGGTTCACAGATTCGGTGGGTGGGTCCTCAGCTCTGGGAAAGCAGAGTCCTGCCTGTGCCCCACATGAGCCCAGGTCCCTTTAGGGAAATGGTCTGTTAAGACACTAACACCCCCATGGCAGCACCGTGCTCAGGCGAGGTGTGTTGCCACGTAGCTCTGCGAAGTCAGCATTTCCTCCTGTAGCAGCGTGAGGGCTGAGGAGAGGGTGTCCGTTGTCTGTCCCAGCTCAGGTGCAGCTGAGGCCCCGGAGTGAGCAGTGAGGCTGATGGGGACCCAGCACCTCAGAGGCTGACAGCCCTTGGGGCTTAGTTCCCATGGCCTTTCGAGATCCACGGATGTCTCTGTTTAATCCCCGAGCCGGGTCTCTGACGGATTGTGTTTCACGGGGGAATCCAGGGCTGTGCTCTGACTTGTGGATGCATGTTTGGTGTAAAAGGTCAGGAGATGGTGCTGCTGTGCAGCTGACAAACGGCTGTCTGAGGTCGGCCGGTCCTGTCTGAGGTCTGACATCCTGTTCAGATCAGGCCACCACTGCTGGGTGTTTCATAAAACCCTGGCACATGTCCCTGTTTAACCTGAGACCACTGGTCAGAAAACTTAAGTTACCGCTTCAATTTTACAGAGACTTGACTAGAAAAAGTCATCAAGTCAATAACAGCAAAGCTAAGATTGAACTACTTGGGAGCTACGATCCTCAGAAACAGCTCATTATTGAAGACCCCTATTACGTGAGTACGGGCCACGCCCACACGGGGCCAGTGTGAGGACCACCCACTCTGTGTCCAGCCACGTGGAATGGCGTGCTGAGGTTCTCGGGGCATTTTTGTTTCACAGGTTTATTTATTTTTTCTTTCCTCCTAGGGGAATGAGTCCGACTTTGAAACCGTGTACCAGCAGTGTCTGAGGTGCTGCAGGGCCTTCCTGGAGAAGGCCCACTAGTGCGTCCGTCCCTGAGCCCGCTGGTGCCCGGCCCCGCGTCCCAGCCGAGGGTCACGTCCGTAGCTCAAGGCCAGTGCTGGTATTTGCATCCACCTGCTGTTTCTTACCTTAAAAATAATTGTAGATGGAAATCAGTGGTTGTGTTTGGCAAAAGAATAAATATCTTTAACTCAGACAGTTTATGGGGCACACGAAGTGTTCTTACACCAGTGGGGCCTCCCACTTGGCTCCAGTTTCAGACGAAACCGTAGAACAACCTATCCCTCCGTCAGCATGTGAGCCTCGTAAGTCTCCTGCCTCCTCCTTCCCCGAGTCCGGACGACATGAGAAGGAGCGCCCTGTCCCCGGCCACTCCCTTCCACGGGCGGTAGGGGCCCTCCCTCGGGGCTCATAAGCCCCATGAGCATGTTCGTTCACACCCTGTGCTTGTAGGAAAGAGAAAGGTTTATGGAATAACAATCCTTCCTAGTTTCTGTCTAGCTTGTAGCATAAGGGAGTCAGCTTATTTGTCCCAGTTGAGCCACAATTATATCCAGAAAGAAGGACACTTGTTAGCTGCTTTATCTGTGGTTAGTAAGAGTTGGAAAATTTTAAGTTGGAATGCTTAAATATTGATGTGGTGATACGTATTCTTCAGTGCTTAATTTATAGGTAACTTCTATGTCCTTTCGGATAACTAATCTAAAACTCATATGGCTACATGTTAGAGAAGACTTCAAAATAAACTGGGGAAATTATAAAAATACGACTAAGATGTAAGTCTGCTGTGTGCCTGCTTTTTTATTGACAAGTGAAGAAGAATTGGAAAGGGTGCCTTGATTTTTCCTTTCCAATGGTCTGTGGTGCTGTATGTACATTATCTCCAGTGTTAGGAAGGACAGTGAGGAAAATGACAGTGATGTCTGCTTATGGAAGAAGTTCGAGGCCCCTGAACCCGAGTGTCCTCGCCTGACCCTTACGAGTGGGTGTCACGGTCCCATGGGTGGCAGTTCACTTTGTCTTCACCCCACTCCTAGCTCTGTCTCCGTCACAGGGCAGTCCCCAACCAGAGTCTGGGGGTCACTTCCTGGAGGAGTAAGAGTCAGAGGAAGGCTGCCTACTTCTCCTGGGTTTTGGGGACCTCCTGTCGGCAGCGCCATGAGGGTCCCAGGCTGGGTGCTTCATCCTGAACCCCCTTGTGCCTGGAGGATGAGCAGGTGGCTGTCCCACCCGAGCAGCAGGGACATGGAGGCGAAGACGGGAGGCCAGGGCAGGAGACAGGATTCCTCAAGAGTCTCACCATGAAAGCTCTTCCTAGGCCACACAGGCCCTTGAGAGGGTAGGCTGAGAGTTTGATAAGATCTACTAAAAAGTAAAGACTGGAGAGAATATAGATTAAAAGAGCACTTCAAAAATTTACCCGCCCTATCTTCCAGGAATCGCTTAGGAAGCAGAGCTTTCCCTCTCCTGTTCCTTTATGTTCAGAATGAATGCCTGTCGTTCTTCATGTTTAATGTCGGTCTCAGGTGCGGTCCTCAAACCCTAGGGCTCTCCGCACGGTTGTCCCTAGACCAGGGTTCGTGAAGAGAAACTCCGCTGAGTTCACTTGTCTTTTTAAATTGGATCCAGTCAGATTTGTGCCTATAAAAACCTGGAGCTGCTTGGAAGTCAAGGTTCCTGTAGGGCATGCTCTGTGCTTCGTCACACGGGAACTACAGGTGCAGGCGTGGAAACGTTCACTGCTACCTGTGATAACTGTTGGTTACAAAAACGCACAGCCTTCCCGTGTTGCTTGTTTATGCCTTTCATGTCTCTGGCATGCTGCCAGTATTGTCTTCATCGATTTGTACACCGTGCATTCCCAGCGATGGACGTGTTAGAAAAAAAGTCACTTTTAAGATTTTTATTATAACAAACACTTTATTACTTGCTTTATTTACAGTATGTACATATTACACAATAGGCTGATCCTGTCTTACATTTATTACACAAAGGGCAGGTGAACTGACCTCGCTGTGCGCACGATTACACTTCACTGTCTCCAAAGCATGGCTGAAGTCATCTTTTTAAAAAATTGTTTTCATGCAGTTCCAAATAATATCTGGGAATTTAATTGTAAAAGTAACAAAAATATTAAATCATACCATATGCTATATGAAAATATAGTTTCAAATCTATATTTGAAATCTAAAGAAATACTCTGTGATTTCACCCAATTAGGAGAGTGAGGTGCCTCCGTCCTTGCAGGGTGTGACCGGCAAGCGCGCGCTCGCTTCCTCAAGGAAAGGCGGGTTCACTGTCAGGTGCCCAACAGTGTCAACATACGAAACTGAAGGAATCGCGGGAGTCTGCAAAAATAACTCTCTTGTTCAGGGGGCGTGTGTGTGAAGGTAGTAGGTTCTGTGTCCCTGTTGGTCTCCAAGGCACTTCTCGTGGTTTCCTTTGTGGTCACCCGCTGCTGAAACAAACATGGGGCTGTCACTCTCCAGTTACCGGCCCCAGAAGACCCATGCGCTGAGTCATGTAACATGACGTCTGTAAACATGAGGAATCTGTGCACGCATGGTTCTCTGTTCCCCAAGTGGGAACTAACTCAGCTACGGGTGATTGCGTACCCACCCAGGTAAAGGCGTGAGGACCACCGTGAGCACGGGTGGACGTCTGGTCCTGCTGCCACTGTCAGGTCCTCAGAGCTCGGGGGCCGTCCTGGGCAAGACCGAGCAGCCCGGACCTGTGTGAGCACGTCTGCAAGGCTACCAAGAAGCAGCACTTCATCTCCACACGGTCCTGAGCCGTCGGCATGGCATCATTTTAGGAATGATGATAGACCGGCGTTACTGGGCCAGGTAGTGTTTCTGTGGAGGTATTCCAGGTCTACAAAGTCAGCACGGATGTGTTAGTCCTGTGCCTGGTGTGAGTGAGTGCCGAGTGGAGGAGTGAGCAAGTGTGACTTCAGATGTGCACCCTACTGTGCGCACTGACTCGTGTGCTGAAATAGCTTCACATAAACACACTGTGCGCCAACCATGTCATCACATGAGTACTTGATGGGTGGCCTGGGACTGTGTAGACCAGGGGTCCTCAAACTTTTTAAACAGGGGGCCAGTTCACTGTCCCTCAGACCGTAGGAGGGCCGGACTATAGTTTAAAAAAAAAACTATGAACAAATTCCTATGCACACTGCACATATCTTATTTTGAAGTAAAAAAACAAAACGGGAACAAATACAATATTTGTATTTGCATGTGGCCCGCAGGCCGTAGTTTGAGGACCCCTGGTGTAGACAGTACAGGCACCTTTTACTGATATTCTGAGTGTTATGTCAACTTAAAGTAAGGCTACCTTGGCAAAAACATGAGTGTTACTGAAGCCCCATGAATTGTTTCCAGTCCCCAGCGGGACACCGGTCTGCCAGCTGATTGTGTGGAGCTTACCTCACCCGTCCATGCACACGGGGCTCACAGCCAGCCGGGTCAGCAGCCGGGCACACCTCTTGTAGTCTGAGTGGAGAGAAACCCCGGACCCGTCAGTCCCCAGGTAGCTCCAGTGAATGGCATTTACAACAACCACACAACTGCTGAGACCATTTGACTCCCTTAGTCTCCTGAGTTCCCTGGGAGCAATGGACCCCGTCACTTGCAGCCATGGGCCCTAAGCTGTTGATGTAATAACTTAGCGTCCGGTGGCAGAGGTGAGGTGATGTAACCAGGAGGCTGTGCTGGGGCTCATGGGAAGAACCAGTTTTGCTCCCTAGCAGATGGCTTCTCGTGCTGCTGTTACTTAACGTTTATATCCTGTGCAGGCTGAGTCCCCTCAACTTCATAGCACAGAGCCTTCTGCATAAAATTCTAGAGAAAGTGAGTCATGTCAGGTATCCAGCATGAAGACCCAGGCGGAGGGCAGCCATCAGCGAATCGGGTGCAGACTGAAGTCCTGGTCCCTCCCACTGCCCTGTCATCCCTGCCTCAGGTGCTCCCTGAGAGCCAGCCGCAGGACCCTGCACAGGGGCTGCAAAGCTGCCTCGGTTTATAAAGACTGAGCTGGCTGCTCAAGTCACAGAGTCCCTCCCACTAGAAGTGGAAGAGTCTACTCCTAACTGAAAACCCGAATGAATGAATCAAGGACAGTGCGTCACATCGGCAGGTAACTCAGACCCCAAGGTGCCCTGAGTAGCCAGAGGAAGAGGCATCTGGGTTCAGAGGACAGGATGGTCTCCGGAGGCTGGGCCCTCAGTTCCTGAGGTCTCTCCACCTGCAGCAGTTTTTACAGGCAGTTCTAGCATCACCTGTGCATGCGTTTCCACTCAGTCCACGGGTCCTCCAACCTGCGTGTCCACCCCGGACCTTACTGAGGCACAGACTGCCCGGGTCTGGGTAGGACCTGACACCCTCCCATTCCGGGAGCTCCTCTGGGACCAGGACACACCAAGTACAGAGGCCTCGGGTCCCCTTAGCGCAACCTCCCAAGTGCCCAGAGCAGCGTGGATGTGGGCCAGCTGCAGGCCTTGGGCTGAGAGTGGACCCAGGTAGGGACCCTTATGCAGTGCACAGGTGTGTGGCCTCCCACCTCCGACACCCGGGAGAGCGTGGTTGGGTCTGACTGACGACGGCCTCTGCCTACGTGGGACTAGGAGCCGTGGTGGCTGCGGCTGAGTTGCGAGCCCAGGAGGCAGCACACGGCACACGTGGAGCCCCCGGAGAAGGGTCTGCAGTGAGTGTGTGGTCTGCACAAGCAGCCTAAGTGTGGGGCCTCTTTCCGCAATTGGAAGGATAGAAATAATGACCCAAAGACCACTTTCAAACTTAGGTCTTTGGTCCTGTTATTGTAGGGCAGCATTTAACATAAACGTAGGTACACACTAAGACAACAAAGGAAGCAGGTTAATCATTCCCAGACAGCAGGTGACTGTCTCAGGAAGGACATGCAGGGGTGATGTGTACCAGACCCATATGGCAGGGGTGTGAGGTGTGCTGTTTGCCTTGGGGTCACCCCATCAGCTGCAGGAGCCTGGGGTGCTCTCAGCCTTCCTGGGGGTTTTGTGAATGTGCCTGGACAAGGAGCTCCTTAAATGACACCTGTTGTTATTCAGGGTAACTGCTGCCTGAGCTGGAAAAACTCCCACTTCCTGTAAAGTGGCTTATCTTTTTAAGGCAGGACAGGCGGGTCTCCTCTGCCCCCTGGTCACCCTGAAAGCAGCTGGTAAGATACGGGGTGTCTGTGATCTCCCGCCCTGCTTCCCCCAGCTGTCAATGAAAGGTGTACTCCCTCAAAAGAAAAAGGTTTTAGGGCTCTAGTAGATATCACTCTACCTAATAGTGACTGTTTTGTGAACAGCACAGGAGCCGCTGTGGGGAAATGAAATGCGTGCTGTCCCGGATAGATCCCAGCACGGCACGGCAGCTTGGCACCGGGAAGGGCAGGCCTGCGCTTCTGAGTTAGTGACAAAGCCATCAGAAGAGCAGAGTTTTGAAACAGCAGTTTACTCCCGGGTGACGAGGGTATCGCTGCCCAGGGAAGTAGGCCCATCACCTCTTCTCACCCAGTGCACAGTAGGCACTTTAGTGACTTATTCCTAATGTTTGTTTGATTGGCACAGCTGTGTAGATGGAAATCCATGAGCAGAATGAGCGACACCCACTCTAAGCCTTGGTTAACCACAGCGAATGTCACCAGTTTCAAGTTTGGCCCTGACTGCTGCCCAGTGCAGTGACCTCCAGTGGGGGGTCACCCTGGCCCCTAACTCCACGGCTGAGGGAACAGTATTAGGAGGCAGGCCAGTCTGGGAGGGCGTGGTAACCCCCCCCCCTACTCCCACCCCCTGCTGCCCCCAGCAGCTCAGCTGTCACTCACATGCTGGGACGGTGCAGTCTCTGGTGTTGTGGTAAAGCCTGTGGAAGTGTTTGCTGCACTTGGGGCTGAAGTAGAGAGGACCTGGGACAGGGAAGGAGAGAGGGGCGTGAGGCTCCTGGGTACCAGGACGGGGCACAGGAGGGGTGAGGAGGAAACCTACCTGTGAGATGCTTTAAAAACTTGTCCTTCATCCTTAGATCTCGAGGAACGATTTCTGTTGGAGGGAAAAGAAGTTGGTTATTGTGTTGCCTGAAAGAAGCATCTCGCATGATCTTACACGAATGCTGAAGGAACTTACCGGTACGTCTGCATCGCCTGTCAATTAACCAAATAAAACAGGTCGCCTATCAATTAACCAAATAAAACAGGTCTGAGCCTCCTGCCTGTTGTACATGATACAAGTGAACACCTGGCATCATGTTTCTCTAAACAGTATTGACGGCCCACAGGGCTCCAGTGTCACCTGCCTGGTCTCTACCACAGGACAGAGGTGTGACCGTCACGGTATAAAGTGAAGACAATCATGTGTCTGGTTGGTTTTGAGAGTTAGCTTCCAGTGAATAAGTCACTTTCAGGCACGTTTTTCTTGAAGAGCTTAGGAATCAATTCTCCACAACCTCTCCAAGTTCTAGAAGGAAAGCCTCATCCTTCAAACAAAAAGGGAGGATAGAATTTTGCTTTTTCATGGTGTATATTTAGAAGACGGATGAAATGCCTTCAAACCACCTGTTATGAAAGCTGGGTACATGCACGGTTTATCTGCTAAAGCAGGACATGAGCCTAGTTTCTGAGATAAAAGAATTCCTGGGGAACCCCCCTTCCACGCCGACCCACAGCGCTGGTGGGCATTCGGTAACTGGCCATGGTTCCACCGCATTCTTCCCGGCTTCAGCCTGTGGCTGCTTTCACAGGCAGGCAGCCACCTTCACTGCCTGTCCTGCGCTGGTCGGGGCTAATCGCTCGGGCCCTCGTTCTTTCAGCAGGAGCGCGCGCCACACAGGAGGCTCATCCCCCATGTCAGTCTTCATTTGCTCCCAACCTGAGCCAGTCTCTGTAGCACTGACCTTTTCGTGTTTGACCTAATTGTGTCAGGGGAGCATGAAAAGCCGCCTGCTTCCCTGGGAAACCTCCCGGGCCTACTGTGGGCTCTGCGCGGGGTGAGCCTGGGCCATTTCTCTCAGTTAAAATTGCTGAAAGTATGTCCATTTCCAACAGGAAAGCCAGGTCTGCGCGGAAATTAACGGCCCAGGTGACAACCCCGCGTGGGAAGTGGGCTGTGGACCGTTGTCCGCGAGGCACCATGCACGGGCTCCCTATTTTCTTATTATTTTAACAATCGACATGCATTTGCCTTTTTAAAACGCGTTTTCCCAGAGACCCTTCTACTCCCAACCACACGAGCTCCGTCCGGTCTGGCCGCTCGCACTCACCCGCGCGCTGCTCCTCGGGGTCCAGCGTGTAGTCGGCGGCCTCCCTGCGGCCGGGAGCGGCGTCCCGCGGGCCCGGGGGCTGCAGCCGCTTGGCCTCCCCCGCGTGGAACTTCTTCAGCTCCTGCATGATCTCCAGGAGCAGCCGCAGCAGCGTCTGCCGGTCCGCCTCCCCGTGGGGCTCGGGGCCGCCCCGGCCGGGCCCCGCCGCGCCCAGCACGAGCAGCAGCCCCAGGAGGAAGGGGCGCCCGGGCCCGCGCATCGTGCGCTCAGCCGGGCGGGAGGTCCGTGCGCCTGAGCTCGCCGGCTGGAGGGATGGGCTGTGGGGAGGCCGGGAGAAAGTCGGGGGGTTGGCGGATCGGAGCGGCTCCAGGAAAGGCCGCCGCCGGGGACCCCTCTCCCCGAGGACCCCGCTGACCCCCGCCAAACCCCACGGACCCGCGCAGGGGCGCCCCGCACTGTCTGGGCCCAGCGGGGAGAAGGGCCTGGCAGCGGGGCACCAGGCGGAGGCCACCCGGGGACCTGGACCGAGGTCCACCCACCGGGATGCGAGACCGGCGCCTCCTCCGCGCGCCCGGCCCCGCGGCCTCGCTTTCACCCGGCCGCGTCCCGCCCCGGCCCCGACCCCGGCCCCGCGGAACTTTCACGGACGAGCGCCTCCCGCACGAGAGCGCGGGCGTCGCCAAAGCGCGGGGCGTCGCCAAAACTTTTCTTCAACCTTTCGGAGCCGCGCTGGGGGGTCTGCCCCCGCCCGAGTCCCCAGCCTTTGTGTGGCGGTCGCCCCCCACCCCCCAGGTCCCCAACCCTCCGCCCCGCCAGGACCTCGCTGCGGTCGCCACAGGGAAAGGTCCCGGGCCCCCTGGGGGCTGGGCGGGCTCCCCCCTCGTGCTGCCCGGGACCTCTTGCCCGGAGCT
>NW_005871839.1:55357-110241 GCF_000147115.1 Myotis lucifugus | reverse complement strand
TAACTTATATGGGATCTCTGGCGATGAGAATAGGGGGCGCTTCCGTGACATTTAATAAGTCAATTAGCGTCTGTCGTTTTGGAGGCATCGCGTCGCAGGAGAGGGGCAGTCGGGGTGTGGGCAGGGGGGCAGGGGGCTGGCTGCGGGGCGGGGCAGGGAACTCGGGCGCGTAGTTGCCTGCACCCCCTCCCACCGCAGCCCCCGGAGCCTCGCGGCGGACCAGCCGGCCCCTCGGTACCCGGCACCGGACCTTCCAGGCGGGTGCCCGCGCCCCTCCCGGGGACACGCCCGCAGGAGCCCCCGGCGCTTCCCTACAGCCCGGTCTTCCGAAAGTTTTGTTCCTTAGATGTAGGCGGACTCCTGGTGAGAGTTCAACAATGTCTCTCCTTCCATTTTTTTCTTGTAAAATGTATGATCAATCAATCGCGCACTTTCCCATTTCATTGGCGCTTTCTGGGCAGGAGCTGGACGCCCTCCAAGTCGGCGCTGCGATGGGGAAGGTGTGAGCACAGCACCCAGAGGCGTGGGGCTCAGGTTAAAAGCCTCCCCATTACCGGGCGCGCACGCGGGAGCGCGAAGGTGCTGGAAGGAGCTGGAAGGAGGGGAGGGGCACGGGCCTCTGGACAGGACAGGCCAGGACCCCGCGGCCTCCATCTGCCCCGTCCTCCCCTGGCTCTGCGTCTGTCCCCATCTCCTCCCGGAAGGCCTGTTTCTTTAGAAAGTCAGAGTTCGGCAGAGGGCGGGTGGGCGAGTCGGATAGAGATGGAAGACGGAAATGTGGCCGCTGACCCCCCACGTTGGTGTAAGTGTTAAACTCTGCTCTTGGAAAGCACATGGTTTGATTTCTCCGGGAGCATTTCTTTTGCAAGCAATAGCACAGAAAAGTGACCGTTTCTGTTAAGATGTATTCAAGAAAAAGTAAAAATTCATATCAAACAGATCTTAGGCAGCTACGATGAATGCTTTTCCTTTTCCCAGCGCCTCTCCATGTGTAAGAAGACCTGTAAGCGCCTCTTTCAAGAGCGCCGCCTAGTGACCAGTCTCCCCGCCCCCGCCCCCCTCCACTCCCATCCCCCCCTTACCCCCATCATCTCCTCGACCCCTCACCCCCACCCCCGGGTGCGCATTCAGCATCCCTGGGTAGCCCGACAGCAGGAGGGGCGAGTGGCTCCAGCCAGTCAAATTTCTATTGCAAAATATTTTCGTGTAAAACTTTTTTGGGGGAAGAAATATTGCTGCAATGAAAAAGAAATTAGCCAAAATTCATTATTTTAAATTTACATGCAATATTTCCTTTTAAATAGTATTCGACACCATCAACAGCTACATTTTTTTCTAAAACATCCCAGTAAGAACGACCTCGCCTCGCTGGTGATTCATACCACCCTCTCCTCCTCCGCAGTCGGTAAGGGGCCCACACAGGGGTCCTCCGGCTCCTCGCAGCCACTCGGCAAGGCCCGCACTTGCGCAGGCGCATTGGGTGCTCCAGTGCATGAGCATCAGCAACAAGCCAGGCACTTGGCTGGGGTTTAGATTCATGAGATCTGCGAGCGGGATCGGACAGTTCCTCTAAATTCATTCATTTTTTGCGAAGCTCTGTGCTGAAAAGACTCTGGATGCCCTTCGTTTTGTAGAAATCATTTTTTCAGACTTTTCAACTGAATACAGGAGCGCACTGATTAATAATCTCTACCGAGCCTTTCCATGCAGGGTGTTGTCAGGATGACTCCTGGGAGCCCTCCAGTCAGCAGAAAGATGTGTATTGTTCCCAAATCTGATTGGCTAAATCCATCGTCTGTGCTGGTTAAGGCAAAGCAAACTACACGCAGACTGGTTTAGGCGAAAACGTGATGTATTTACCCAATCACGTACCCTCCATTTCTTTTTGTGCTTGGACTGGACGGTCTGTGAAGTCTGAAGCTGTATGATTCCGTGATTGTTACCAAAACAACAAAATGCAATGTTCCTACAAAGAGCTGGAGCAAGTGAGTTACTTGCAGTCACTATGAATCTCACCATCTATCTTCAGGCAACAAGAGATTAACATATTTACATTAAATCATTTCATTCCCTTCTTTAGTAAGTGAACAACTTTCTACTATGAAGGCTCCAAAAAAGATGAGAGAAAATTAAGTAACAGATTATATTTTAACATTATTGTCAAAAAAACTAATAATTTCTTTTGCTAGATTTGACTCAGCTTTGCTTCCTTTTGAGAAAACTATATAGGGTCAAAGAAGGAAAACTAACCAGATAGGGAAAAGTTGTGTTTAATCTACTATAGATCTATGTTGTGAGAAGAGAAAGGTGTTTTTTTCAATTTATAAACTGTACAAAGCTCTAATGTTTTAACTACAAATCACTTTCTCTTTTCCATAAAGTTATCTATTTTATTTGAGATGAATATTAACTACCCTCAAAGATTCTAAAATAGATGCATATTCACTACATGTTTGATTCATTGTATTTGTTCAACCATTCTGTTCCTTAACGATGCAAGTAAACTCTTACTAGAGAGAAGAACAGTTACCTTTCATGAAGGAAAACATGCGCTATACAGAAATATTGTTTAATGTTTGACTTGTATCGGTTACATATTTTCACTATTAATACGTTACTAGTATGCTAGGAATGTGCTAGAATCTGTACAAAGCATTGGGGGAGGCAGTACTGGACCCGTCTCCCGGTGTAAGCGGACCCCCTAGAAGTCACGAGCTGCACGTTGTGGCCTGTGGTCTCTTCTGGATCAAGGAGACACAGCCCACCCAGGGCTTCCCCCAGACGCACAGCCAGCACCGGCTCTAAGCTGTTGGGTTCCCCGCCCTACGCTCCCCATGCGCCTTCACACGGCAAGGCCTGGGGTCCTCCGCGGCCTGGGCTTTTCGGTGTCTCCGTTTGCTTGGGCCGCAGCCAAGCTCAGGAAAGGCTTGCGGGGAGCGTGGACTTTGCGCTCCTTCTTGGAACTGGTTTAGTTATAAAATCCACCTGAGAAAATGCCTTCGGTGCGGTGACCCTTCTCTGTCCTTCAAGGCTGCTCTGACGGCCACCAGGACGCTGTGCCCCACACCCTGTCTAAAGGGCACCCTGTTGGTTTACAAAGTCCGTCTCCCGTCTAGGTGCAGTCAGATCACCCATGTGTGCTGAGGAACAACACCAATATTTCTACATTCCATATATTTTCTGGATTTTTTTCTGCAGGAGATCAATTACAGTGGAACCTTTTTTCCAGAAACGTCTCCCATCTTGAACAATTCCCCTCTCAACCTGACAGCCCTTTCCTGCTGACACCTGTGTGGTCAGTCACACAGAGAATGCACGAGTGTGAGTCAGTTTACACTGTTAACATCTCAGGATACTGTGCGGTGAATATTTTCATGTTTTTTTTTTGCTTTTGTGGCTGCTTATAATTATTGTTAAAAGCATACATGTAAAGTAGGTGTACACACATGAGTAAATAGCACACACATGTGCACATGCAGGGAGTCAGGCCAGTGGCTCAAGCTCGTTAGGCCCAGCACCTCCGTCACTCATTGGACATCGCCTCAGGGTCATGAGCTGCCTCAGACTGAGGGCTTGTTTTCCTGGTTCTCAGTAGCGTGTTCTCGGTGGCGTGTTCTCGGTGGCGTGTTCTTGGGGGAACCTCCTGCGCCCTGGGCCAGGTCTGCAGGGTCTCGGTCTGCCCTGCACGACTCAGGGTCCCGGTGCGACTTGGTGCGGGTTCTGTCTCTTCTCCACCCACAGAGGAAACACGCCGGCCTCTGGGAGGACTGCACCCCTGACGCCTGCAGTTTCGGGGAAGCAGCGTGTAGGCGAGGGCTCTGTGGGGTCGGGAAGAGGACTGTGTGGTGCTAGTTGTGCGGCGGAGGATGCTGTGCTGAGACCGCCATGTGCACACTCGTTGTCCTAGGAATGAGCAGGAACGTAATGGTGTGGTTATTTACAGTGATGGGTGAACTACAGGGAAACCATGGGGCTACTGGGGTCCCAGCCCCCCGCCCCCCGCCCTCCCAGGCCTCAAGGATTTGATCTTGGTGGAGACCAATTAGCCTGGGGTGACTTCTGGGGGCCAGGGCTGGGACTGGTAGCCAACACCTCTCTCTTTCTCTCCCTCCCCCCTCCCTGGTGATGGGGCCTCCCCCTGCCGGGCCACGGAGCCGGGAGGGGCTGGGGTGGTCTATATTTAGCCCGCGCAGCAGACACATCTGGGTGCCTGGCAGTCGCAGGAGAGATTCGGCAGCTGCGAAGCCTGTTCCTTGCCTCCTCCCTGATTGAGACCCACCACACACACCCCTTCTCTTCCTGCAGCGGAGACGCACCCTGAGCCATGAGACGAAGCTGCGTGCAGGAGGTGAGGCAGAGAGCAGGGCTCTGGGACGCCGGGAACGTGCCGAGTGGGGTTATCTGACCGCAGCGTCGTTTCCGCAGAAACAAATTGTCCGTGTGGCCACACCACTGCGGGTGGCTTCCTGGTCCCTCATAGGCGCCTCACTATGAGGTCACCTG
This sequence comes from Myotis lucifugus, assembly GCF_000147115.1. Classification (NCBI taxonomy): domain Eukaryota; kingdom Metazoa; phylum Chordata; class Mammalia; order Chiroptera; family Vespertilionidae; genus Myotis; species Myotis lucifugus. The sequence continues at coordinate 105,738 of NW_005871839.1, read as the reverse complement.
CGTCGATGTGGGTGCTCGGTCCCCAAGGCTCCATGAGGACATAGTATTTCTTTTATTATTTTATTTTTATTTATTTATTTTTAGTATTTCTTTTTGTATTTTGTTAAATAATACCAATAACATGGAGACATACACATTTGTGTTCATATAGGAACACTCCTCGTTTGAGGAGTCCCTGGGAGTGTTTTTTTACACGTTTCACATAAATGGAGACAAAGGTAGTGGCTCTCTCTCTCTCTCTCTCTCTCTCTCATAAACGCGAATCTTTTATGCACAACTTGCTTACTCCGCCAAGGGTTTCGATTGAAAACCTCTTGCTCCAAATCTGATTGGAAATCCATGTTGAGTGACACTGACCATTGAACTGAAGTACGAGATTTTCCCCTCCTAGAGGCTAAATCATCTCCTTACAAGATTCCACAAACATTTCAAAATAATAGAATTAAAAGTGCGTTCATACCCCCCTCATAATGGACGAGGTGATTCTGCAGGTTGACAATGTGAGCCGGTTCCCTGGGAAACGCTGACCGTGCGCAGTGTCCAGAGTGAGGCTTTGCTGTCCCTTCTGAGGCCCGGAAGGTGGTTTGCATTTGTCGCAGGGGCCACGGCCCTTCCAGAGGCAGAGATCTGGTCCTGGACTCGAAAGGGGCAGAATCGAAACCTAATCCTGTGAGTCTGCCCAGGGTGCTCAATGGTTAGAGCATCGTCCCCTGCACCGGTCAGAGCACAGGCCCGGGTTGTGGGCTCGATACCCAGTGGGGGGTGTGCAGGAGGCAGCTGATCCATGATTCTCTCTCATCATTGATGTTTCTATCTCTCTCTCCCCTTCCTCTCTCTCTAAAAATCAATAAAAACATATTTTTTTAAATATATATTTTATTGATATTTTACAGAGAGGAAGGGAGAGGGATAGAGAGTTAGAAACATCGATGAGAGAGAAACATCGATCGGCTGCTTCCTGCACACCCCCTACTGGGGATGTGCCCGCAACCAAGGTACATGCCCTCGACCGGAATCGAACCTGGGACCCTTCAATCCGCAGGCCGACGCTCTATCCACTGAGCCAAACCGGTCAGGGCAATAAAAACATATTTTAAAAAACACATTAAACAACAAAACCCCCCACTAACAACCCTTCACCTAAGTGAGTCCAGTAAACACAGAAGTTGAAAAAGTGCTGGCGGAGGCCCAGGACGGGGGCGGGACCCCACGCCCCTCCTTCTCACCAGGCCCGGGACCCCCCTGCAGGCTGATATTCGCTGGTTGGGAACCAGGTCAACCCGTTCCTCCCTCGAAATCTCTTAAACAACCTCTGTTTCCATGAAGGGTGTCCAGAGACTCCTACGCTGCGCCAGGGGTCAAGGCCACGTGTATTTACAGCCTTCGCGGGCATTTCTGTTCCCCAAATTGAAAGCACATGAGGCTCTGTCCGCAGCCCACCCACGGCTGCTGCCCGGCCAGCGGTGGCCCCTGGCTCCCCTCCATCCCGGCCGAGTCCCTCAGCCCCTTCGCCCACCATGCAGCCCCTCGTGCGCTGCCCTGGGGGGCTGTGCCTGAGGCCGAGATGTTGCCTCGGGTTTGCATTTTAGCCCTTTTCCAAGTGCGTTTGTTTCCCCCTGACTCGATTTGTCCCCTTGGGCTCTAGGAAAAGAACATGTTTGCATTGAGGAAGGAGAAACAAGGAAAAGAATCATTTTTGCACATAAAATCGAGGTCATCCAACATCTTCAAAAGTGAACCTTAGTATAAGTTTCTGGACCAAGTAGCCAAAGGACGTCGGCCACCTGCGAAGGCAGAGGCTCTGCTTCCACGTCGGGGACACTCGTCTGCAGTGGGCGTGGCCGGGCACCGGTGCGGGAGGTTCACACACGTTCCGGCTCATCCACGGACCCCCCACCTTCTGGTCCACCCGGCACGGGCGTGTCACCTGCGACGCCCCAGGTCTGGTGGTGGGATGGGAGCCTGCGATGAAGCGCGAAGTCGGAAGAGCCTGCCAGTGCTTCTCGCAAGAACATACGCTGTGTTTTCCATGAAGGACCCACGTTTAGCTGAATATTGGAGACGTGGTGGACACTCACAAAGGTTTGTGAGTGACTGAATCAAAGCCTGGACTCATTCTGAAGGCGGGGAGTTTGAAGGTAAAAGCTTCTAGTTCTTTTCAAATCAAACAAACCACGTGCACAGGTGGCATTTACATCCTGACACAAAGAGCTTCTGCAGTCGAGTCATCACGTTATCCAGCTCCACTATTTAAAGGGCCCAGTTAACCAACATAGCAGCTGATATTCCCGGGAAGCGTCCCCTCGATGGAGACGTCCAGCACAAGGACGCTATATGCCCCCGTTTTCATATTTGTCCTGGGACCAGACAGAGGGCTCATCAATGCTGAATAAATGCGAGACGTCGAAGCTGGGCCCATGCTCCTGATGGTCCCCGCAGAGTTCTGAGGGGCCTGTGACTGCCGAGCAGACCCTGGCTGCGAGGGGGTGGCCGGTGCCCGGCAGTGGCGTCTCCCTCCCACCCGGTCTGAGGGCTTCGTGGGAAACGGAACCTAGGCCGGCTGAGAAAATCCCGGATGTTCCCAACCCACCGTCTCGGTCCATCTGGCTGAAACGGAAAGAAAAGTTAATTCCTGAGCAGTGAACAGGGAAGCAGTCCACCGAGCCGGGTCAGGTAAGCGTCCTGCAGGGTGGGCCCGGCGGTGAGGGAGTGGCCGGGTCGCCACACCCAGAGGCCTTTGCTCCCCGCTGCCCAGGTGAGGGACTTGCCCGTTGGCCTCTGTGCCCTCAGATGTGAAACGAGAAAGAGATGAGGGGGAAGATCTGGGCCCGTTCATGCGCCCAGCAGCCAGCGGTGCAGTGTGGTGACTCACCGTTCACCCAAGTACGTGGCATTTTTCACTTTTCAACGGAATTGCTTTCTGTCCTAGAGTCAGAGCTGCCCACCCACGCAGCCAGGAGACGGAGGCTTCGGGCTACCCGACTCCTTGACTGAGATGGAATAGAAATCAGAGCTGCCGTCAGGCCGCAGGCCAGGCGGCCGGGTGTGGGGGCTGGCCTGTGAGTGCTGCCCCCCTTCCTGGCCCTGGGCGGCCCCCACCTACGGAAGGTGTGGTGAGAGGGAGGGAGGGTGGGAGGGAGGGACCTCCGTGTTCCGTTCGTTCGGGGCTCCCGCCCAGGTGCCCACGCTGCCCGCCCTCCGTGGCGCCTCACGTGGAAGCCGTGCCTCCTGGTCGTGTGGGAGCTGAAGCTGCGTGTGGACGTGGGAGTCGGAGCAGCAGCATCTCCGTCGCCACCTGAACCGAGTGGAGGCGAAGGTTGTCATCCTGCTTCTCACCCAGGACCCAGGCCTCCTGTGGCCATTTATCGGCTTTAAAAACATTTTTTTTTTAACGAAAGGTAAACCTTCCAGTTTATTTATTTATTTTTTAATCCTCACACGAGGATATTTTTTCCACTGATTTCTAGAGAGAGTTGGAGGAGGGAGGAGGGGAGAGAGAAACTTTGATGTGAGAGACACAGCGATTGGTTGTCTCCTGCACGCGCCCGACTCAGGTACATGCCCTTGACCTGGAATTGAACAGGGGCCGAACAGGGACCCTTTGGTCCGTGGGCCGACGCTTATGCATAAGTCATGGCTGTAATAATGATGATTTGAGGGGAAAACCCTAATTTTTGCATTGATTTCTGAATGGAACAACCACCAGATGCCTGCAAGTCTGCTCTCGGCCAAAAACGGAGCCTGTTTGAAGGAGCAGAAGTAAAACACTGATTCTCAGATGAAAGCGTCCCCCCTTTTAAACACGGAGCCACCAGTGACAGGACAGCGCGAGGGCCAGTGTAAACCGCCGTCGAGGGGGAGCCGTGGGGGACGGTGCAGCGTCTGGCTCCCTTATATGCCCATGTTTAGGGAACGCTGGTCGGACAAGCCCGGCCCCCGAGCCTCCTCTCAGCACCCGGGACGTCTGCGCGCGTGTCCGCCGGACCAGGACCCCGTGGGACTCAGGACCCCGGGACTCAGCGAGGCAGGGCGCCCTTCGCCAGCCCAATTCCACTGAAAAACGCGTTTGAGTTTTTCATCACGAAGGACCTTCTCCGCTTCCACGGGCCTCTGTGCTCACTTCCTTCCTTCCCCGGTTCCCAAATAAAGGCAGAATTCCAGACCCGCGCTGCCTGCAGACCACTGGCCACCGGCCTGGCGTCCGGCCAAATGACTCAGGCACCACCGCACTCGAATTCTTCATCTTCCCGCGGTGGCTTAGCAAGTGACAGGAAAAGCACCCGATGTAAACAGCCACCCGGGGCCAGAGCAAGGCCAGCCGCCCTGACAGCCGCTGGGCGTGACCGCACGGCAGGCGCTCCGCTCCCTCGGCCTGGGACACCTGCAGTCACACAGCACGTGCTCCCTCCGGGGGTGACGAGCATGTGGGGTTCTGCTTCAGGCTGGGCTTGGCACCTCAAACACCCCGAAGAGGTTGCTCTCCACAGGCACGGAGCAGGGGCCGAGCTTTAATCAAAGGCAGGCGAGGTCCCAGCTCCGTCCTGTCCAGGAGCCTGAGGAGACCCCTGAGAACGACAACGTTTAAATGTCTCAGTCGAACGAGGTGGGACACGCGGTTCACATGGTCTAGGTCGGGGCACAGCACGCATGATGCTGTCGTTGGACTTGAGGTTCAGCAGACGAGCTGGGAAGAAGGCGAAAGACACAGCACCCAGTCCCTGTGGGCGTGGGTGGGGCCCGTGGATGGGTGGGCGTGGGGTGAGGGGTGCTTGTTATCACACTGCTTTGTGCCTTTTGAATTCCATACCATGAGCATTTTAAAAGTTTGATTAAATTGTTTAAAAGAAAGAAAAAGGAATGTACAGGCCTTTGCATAACAGGAATCCTAACTTTTTTTCTGTGAACTTTCACTTTTCCGCTTTGCAATTATATAAGAGAAGGAAGCAGAGAAGAAAGCGATTGTTTTAATTTCCTGTGTCTCTGCTCAGCCTGGGGGGTCCTGGGGCTGCGTACCTGGTCCCCAGCTAAGCAGACAGCCCTGGGCTTCCCTGAGCGAGAGACCTGCGTGCCCGCCCCCCGCGGGCTGTTCGTTGCTGCCTTTTCGGGGGCAGGTCTCCCTGGGACTGTGCTTGGCCGTCGTCGGGAGCCACTGGCCCCGGGTCCTGCTGGCCGTGTGAGGTCTGGTTCTAACAGGTGGGCGCTGATCACTGGGGACTATTTTGAGACACGTCTTTCTCAAAAGTGAATCTGGTGTGGGAGCCGCTGGAAATGTCAGAGTCTGCAGCGTTCTCTCTTTCTACCCCTGTGGTCCCAGCAGGATGCAACAAACAAACTTAACTTTTTAGGGAGAAGCTGATGAGGTGAGATCCGGTCTCGATGGCCATCACACCTGTGGCCTCGTTGGAGCCTGCCCTCTGGTCGGGGTCAGGCCGGACCGCACACGCTGCGGGAATGGCCCCCAAACGTCCTTCCAGGTGCTGGTCTCCGCAGTCTCCTGATGCGAATTCCAGACGGTCCCTCACTCTGTGGAGGTCACACACAGATGGGCCTGTGCTGCAGGGCAGACTGAGCTCGGAGCCTCTGTGGACCCTCTGATCGCCCAGCCCTGTTCCCACGCGGGGCACCTGTCCGGGTGTGTGCACCCCTCGGGGCACAGCTTCCGGAGCCCAGGGCCTGCGCATACCTGGGACTTACCTGTGCTGAGGCCCTAGGCGAGGTCATGGGCTGTATAATGTGAACTGCCACAGGGTGGTCTTCCACGTCGACACAACATGTCAACAGTGACGGCGAAAGAAGTTTCATAAGCGTTTGTTCAGGGAACTCGCGCCGTTCACAGCGGGGGCTGTGTCCCCTCCTGGGCCCCGGGAGGCCTGGCTTGTGGGTGACCAGACGTGGTGTCCAAAGTCCGAGCCTTGCTCACAAGTCACGCGTCCTCTGTAATCCCTGGTTTCCACGCGTGGGAGGGGGCGGCGTCTCCACTGACAAGGCCGGCTGAGCTAGGTCGTTCCTGACGGGTCTTTCCAGCCGAACCGGGGCTGTTTCCCAGGCCAATAACAGTCATGAGAAACATTTAAAAATACGTTAAGCATCTAAATTATATTAGGTTTTAGAGTTTAAAATAGAGTCACATTGGATCTGAAATGATGAGGTTGGTGCGACAACCGCCCTTTCAGGGGGGAGGGCTTTGTCACACGGTCATTTGTGCACAGGAAGCAGCCACGGGAGGGGTCCAGCACTCTGGGGGGGAGGGGGACACGTGACCAGCACTTTGGGGAGAGGGGGACACATGACCAGCACTTTGGGGGGAGGGGGAAACAGCCGCGTGAGCTGTGAGTGATCAACACCTTCTGGGAGGCTGTGCAGTCCTTGTAGGGACGGGCGGGGGGGGGGGTGTCAATCCCGAGACCCAGGGCCGTGGTCGGCAAACTTTGGCCCCTTGAGTGCGGCTCTTCCTAAGCCTTAGGAGCACCCTAATTAAGTTAATAACAATGTACCTACCTATATAGTTTAAGTTTAAAAAATTTGGCTCTCAAAAGAAATTTCAGTCGTTGTACTGTTGATATTTGGCTCTGTTGACTAATGAGTTTGCCGACCACTGACCCAGGGGATCGAGAGGGAGGGAGCGGCGTGCAGCCTCTGTGGCTGAGGATCCCAGGAAGCGGACAGGAAGGAGGAAGCCGCTGTGACAGGGTCTCCTTGGAGGGCAGTGCTTCTCGGGCCTATTGGGGGATTATGGCCCCGGGAAGACGTGACTGTCGCTGTGACATGTGTTCCCTGAGCCCACATGCTGTCACCCCACACTCCGCAGACTGGGGCCCCCCAGGGCTCTGCGTGGGGACCTCGTGGGGCCTCTGACGTTTCTTCCCAACTTGGGGGGAGGGGGGCTTTTCCCAGCTCCTAGCGAGGGAGCTTCAGAAGTCGATTCTGATGAATTTCGGTCGGAATTCTCAGATTCCTTTCAGCGGACGGCCCTCCATGTTTCCTCGGAAGAACGTGTGAGGCGATTTCTGCGCTGACCGCCCAGTGGCCATGCGGCGTCTCCGGCCGTTTCGGTTGGGACGCTGCCCTGAGTCGTTTGGATTGAAACAGGGATCGATCTGCCTGCGGCTGTGGGCCCCGGCCAGGCCGCCGGCCCCCGAGGCTGCCTCAAGCCCCCGTGAGGCCCCGCTACGGGATCCGGGAAAGAAAACGTTAGAGCTACAAGGAAACCTGAACCTCTCCTCTAATCACTTTGAAGCCGGCTTCGTGGAGTGTTTGTGGGGGAGGATGGACGAGCCTGGCGTCCTTGCCCAGCTGGACGTGGAGGTGTGGAGGGCGGCTTGGCTCCGGACACCGCAGTGAGGTGGGCCTCGCAGTAAATCAGGCCCTAATCCTTCTGCTGGTGGAGGGCCTTGCCTACAGTTTGCAAAAAACACAACATCTGTGAAGCGCAGCAAAGCCAAGGACAATAAAACGAGGCGTGTTTGTACTTACGTCGTGTGCTGTTGCTGGTCTTGAACTGGGAATGCAGTTCTCGTAGGAAAAAGCCAACTTATTTCAGAAGCGTGGGGAGGTCCGTGTGGAGGATAAAGTGTTCTTGCCTTTCCCACAGCCCACATGTGTCTGCTCGGTCAGCCGTGACTCCCTAAATCCTAAAGGCGGAGGAGGCAGAGGAGGATGCCCACACGGGAGACACTGTGCTTGGTGCTCAGGTTTGTTTCCTCTGTGTAACGTGTGGCTGGCTGGCCCTGGCTCCATCCTCGCCGAGATTCGCAGGTGGCCCGTCGCTCCCAGCCAGGACCCTCACGGGAGTAACTGCTCGTGCGGCTGGAGGAAGCCGTGGCCCCTTTGGCCTCGTGAGCAGGTCCCGCCTTTCCAGGTCCTAGAAGCCTGAGCACAGTCCCTGGAGGAAATGCTCGCTCTGGCCCAAGTCCTGGAGCCCGAGGTTTGTCCAGCGGCTCCCACGAGCAGATCGATGGGGAGATAGCTCTTCCGAGAGCCAAACCGGTTGGCAGAGACTTTGCACCGGCCTCCTCGACCCCTCCAGTCGGTCTGCAGCACAGCTCAGCGTTTCCAGATGTTCCCAGTTTCATGGTTTAGAGGCTCGGGGCCGAGGAGCCAGAACCCTTATTCCCACCCCCCGGGACACCTCCCGCGGAACCTGGGCTCTTTCTCACCGCTGCAGGCACAGGAAAACAATGTGATGACTCACCTGCCTCCCGCGATCGCCCTGGTTTTGTTTTCGGAGGTTCCGTGAGCACATGGATGGGTGAGTTTTGAACTCTCATGACTGGAAAAGCAAACCATATCTGTTTGTTTTTGTTCAATTTTCCAGGTTTTATATAGCGTTCCCATAAATAAAACATTGTGCTCTGAGACTCTGAGGCATGAGGACAAATATAGTTCAGCCACCAGCCGTTGGGTTGTTTCTTAGGAACCCTGAATTTTATGCTAAAAAATGATTCGGGGGCTCCAAAATGTTACTCAATGGAAATTTCTCCTCTCAGTTATGCACGAAGTGTTAACGACATTTATTATTTGTGTGTGAAAACTTTCTGTTCCTTACCTTAGTCAGTAAGGTATGGGCAAGCCTGCAAGCACTGATAACATATGGTCACAGCTTAGTGCCCTCGACCGGGCGGGGTGAGTCAGGGCCCATGTCCTGGTTCCGCTGAATGCTGACTGTGAGCTGGAGGGTGAATCCTCTCATCAGTGATGCCTATGGATGATGGTGTGTCCGTGCGAAATCTACACCAACTCATGGCATTTAGAGTATTTGTGGGTTCATGACCAACAGTGTTTGTAACGGGCCCAGTTCTTTCCTGCAACGTTTCATTCTCTGCCAGAGCAGCCTCCGGGCAGACATTTTTTGATCGTTAGCACCAGGGACATTCTGCACCCCCCCGCGCCCCCCCCGCCCCCCCTGCTGTGTGTGGCCCACAGGCTCCTCTCCTGTGCCGTGGCCCTTTCTCTTTCAGGCAGGTGCCAGCCCCACCCACCACCTGTCTCACCTGATGCTGTGGGTCCACGTTGTCTCAGGCACAGGCAACCCCTCACCTGCACCTACATGGAAACAAGGTGAGTGTATCTAGCAGAGTTGGAGGGCAGTCTTTTGGTGAATGCCCGTTCCCTTTCATTCACAATTTGCAGCAAGTGTCTTTGTCTGCATTTCTGAATCTAATAAAGAAAGAAAAGGTTTAAATAGTCTCTGAGCAGTGAAAACCAGGAAGGACTATAAATGGTTAAAAATAACTTTGAACATGTTTAGAAATATAATTGCTTTGGAGACACAATCTGGGGCTCTCAGCTGGCCCCGTAAGCCAGCACTTCGCACATGCACGCGGCTCAGCTCCTGCTCACGGCAGTCCGTGTTCCGAGGAGGCACGATGTCCACCGTGGAGCACCAGCTCCATGCAAGCCGTCTGTCAACACTGAGGATGGAACACGGGTGTTATCAGACATGATCAGGCAAGAGATCCGCCTGCTGATTTCCCTTTTGCAGGAAGCCCTGAGGCCGTCCCCCCCGGAACTGGGAGCAAGACCGAGGCAGCAGGCAGGGGTGTGCTGGGCCTGGTGCGCCCTCAGGGTGCTGAGTGTGCCCGGCGTGGCTTCCGGGAGCAGGAAGTGGGAGCAGCTCGATGGGTCTGAGCCTTGGGAGCTTTAGTGCTGTTTTATGTAAGAACCAAATAAAGAACCAGGCAGACTCCAGAGGCAATGAGGTCTTTAAAGACAGACTCATGGTTCATCGAGGGTCTTGTGTCGAGTGACGTGACGGTCACAGAGTGTGAATGCTGAGCGTGGGCCTGGACCGGCAACAAGGGAGCCCCTGCAACAGGCTCGTCCCGACGGTGCAGCCAGGACACTGGCAATGCCCATCACACAATCACAGGCGCGTCCACGCGTGTGACACAGAGACCTAGGTTTCGGGTTTGATCCCCAGTTGGGTGTGTACGGGAGGCAACCGATCAGTGTTTCTCTCTCATTGACGTTTCTCTCGGTGTCTCTCTCTCCCCCTAAAAAAAAAAAAAAATCTCTCTAAAGCAAAAATCAATAAAAACACATTCTCGGGGGAGGATTAAAGAAAAAAGAATCATCCAGTCCGAGATGCCGATCAGTGCGTGTGATGCGGTGAGGGGCTCTCTGCCTTTGATCACAGTCTTTCATTTCCCCAAACAGCTCTCTGACGTGGGGGCCTTGATGTGACTACAAAGCCTCAATAAGCCCGAAGAGCATTCGGTTTTCCGTGCACAAACATCCCTGCCCACACGTGCTCAGGCCCATCTAATAGAGCTTCAGTTGTTCCAAGAATAACGCTGCACTTGCTCCAAAGTCCAAACACTGCACTTGAAAGGCTCTGAGCCCACATGGTCCCCACGGAGGGGGAGGCTCGTTCACGACTCTGTTCGCCGGGGGCATTGCCCACGTCATAGTCAAACGACAATATTCCCAAGAAGTTGTAAGAACCATATAATCAGAATCATGAACATTGGGTGGGGTGAGTCTCAGGAGCACCCAGCCCTGGACATGCTCAACGACACTGTCCCCCCAGGTGGGCCCCCTCCTCACCGAGCCACTTCCTGTCCGGGTGTGTGAGAGACGCGTCTCCTGGACCCCCTCACGTCTCCCTCCTCTGAAACGAACCCACATTCTCTTTTCCATCTGATGCAAAGTCTGAACAGCAGCAACCGACTGCTGAGGACATGGAGTTCCACACCAGGGCTAGAGGGTCTGCAGGCGGCGCCCCTGTGAGGCCGGGGTCACCAGCGGCTGCTGAGAGTCCTGCTCACACGGCGTCCCCAGGTGAGAGGAAGCGTCTGGCCTGGGGAGCTCCCAGCCTCAGGAAAGAGCCCGACAGGGGCAGGAGGCGAGCCCAGGTGAGTGAGGCGGGAGGAACACCTGTGAGCGAAGGGGTGCTGGGCATTCTCCGCGTTTCTGAGGGAGGACGTCCTGACACCTGCGGCCACATGGGGGCTCCCAGTCGGGACACAAAAGGACACACATGGTGGTTCCACTGGTACAAGGTCGTCGAACCCATGGAGACAGAACGGGGAACAGGGCTGCAGGGAGAACAGAAACCGGCGGGAAGGAAGCGGTCAGGGTTTACACAGACAGCACGTCGTGTGAGGGGCTGCGTGAGCTCTGGGGTGGCCTCGGCCGTGTCTGCCCAACACGATGCACTTCACGCCGGTGAGCTGTGCGCCCCGCGGTTACACTGTGAACCGTACGTTACATTTACCGCGATAAAAAGGAGGCCTTTCTGGCAAATGTGAGCCATCTCTAAAACACGTTTCTAACATCACACCAGACATGAAGTTGCAGTGTAATTGCCTCCTATATGTTTCCCACTATATGTATAGGAAAACAGCAAGCTTTCCAAAATGTGCCCTTTGGAAGGAACCAGTGCCAGACGGCCCTCCCACCAACTATTCGATGCACTAAAGAGAAAACTGACCTCATGATGGGAGTGGGAGCGGCGACAGCCTTCACTCCACCGGGGGCCAGTTGTAGGTCGCGCCGTGGAATTCCCGCGCCCTGTGCTGCGGCCACGAACGCCCAAACTCAGACAAGCAAAGACCAGGCGTCACTGAGACTTGCCCAGGTGGAGACACGTGACAGGACGAAGGTTTTTGCTCTTAAACTTCTGGGGTGGTAACATTTATAACCTCCGTACTCAGACGTCGAAGCCTGCTGATTCTCGTTCACAGACAGGCATGTAAAGCGAGTAGACTGGCTACCGCAGCGGCCGGGCCGGGAGACGTGGTCCGAGCTGCCCGGTTTTGTCCTGCGGGAGCCGAGGGCAGGAGCTTCCAGAGTTAAGAACCGGAACGTGCGCTTCCTTCTCCGGGATGCAACCCTGCCCTGCTGGGAAGCACGTCCAGCCTCTAAAACGATGCCTTCGTTGGACACTTTCCAGAAAACAACACCTAATGTCGGTGAAAGTGAATACAGATGCGTATTAAAGGGGCAGGTATTGATCTCAGAAGCCAACATCTTACAATCTCCAAATTTCTTAGTTGTGAGGGGATTTGGCAAATCAATTCCCAATTTGCCTACGTTAGTACGTTATCTTATGATTTCACGTTTCCACCCGTAAGGGAGCGAAGAAATAAACTTCCATGGTGACTGAGCTAACATGTCCTTCCTACAGGTCAGGCAACCTCTGCCTCCCGTCCAGGTTTGGAAACGGCTCCCTTTCAAGCCTGAATCGACGAGAACATCTGGGATCAGACCAAGCGGACGGAGATGTGTTCACGGACATCAGATGGGAGATGTCAGGGCAGACCTTCAACTCGGAGCTGGGAGGACGTTGGCAACGGCACCTGAGACCCTGACGTGGAGGCTCACTGGCCTCTGAGCCGGTGGGAATGAGAGAAGACGTTGCAGGTGGCCTTGCCCACCGTGGAGGGTTGGCCCCGGGACCCCTCCTGGGCCCAGCACTCAGCTCCCCCTGATCTGCAGCAGCACACACGTGGTTACCATGGGAACGCCATTAATCACAGATTTGTCCTTAACTTTAATTTTGCAGTTTCTTTTCATATTGTGGAGCTATATTTTTTAAAATATGTTTTTATTGATTTGAGAGAGGAAGGGAGAGGGAGAGGGAGATAGAAGCATCAGTGATGAGAGAGAATCATGGATCGGCTGCCTCCTGCACACCCCACACTGGGGATCAAGCCAAAACCTGGGCGTGTGCCCCGACCAGAATCAAACCGTGACCTCCCGGGTCATAGGTCAACGCTCAACCACTGAGCCATGCCGGCCCGGCTATTTTTTTAACCTTGAAGTGCCCATGGCTCGGGGGTGACTGTGCCCCAGACCCACTGGATCTGACCCCTGACCTGAGGAAGCAGTTGCCTGGCCCACAGGCCACACAGTGAGTGGGGTACGGGGCCTGAGCGCTCTCACCCACGGAGGAGCCCAGCCTCCGACCTGGTTGTGATAGGAACGGCTATCTGACATTTATTAGCTCCATCGGTGCATGAGACACCGTAGCAAACATCATTCTGAGCCCTGATCGATGAGATTCCATCTTAATTGGCCATGAGACAGGCCACAAATAGGACGTGAGGTCACTCATTGACAGAGGACACAGCTCGCCAGCAAGGCCTTCTCCAGTCCTGTCCTCTGCCCGGCATGTCAGACGCCTGAGGATGAGGAAGTCGTGTAAACCCCAGGCTGGCCCTCCAAGGGAGGTCCGAGAGCTCCAAGCCTGGTCCAGCCTCTCCCCTGCCCTGGATCTCACTCCTCACTTCCCTCTCTACCTGCCCGCCTGCCCACCTGCCCGCCCCACACAGCCTGGGCCCCTTCCAGGATCATGGCCCACACCTGGTCGCCGTCCACACCTGGGCCCCGGCTCAGCCTTACCAGACAGGCTCCTCTCAGAAGCAACCACGCTTGATGAACAGAATTCAAATTAGAAAACAGAGAAAAAGCAACAAAGGCGTCATGTGAAAAAAATGCGTAAACTGCAGGAAAATGAATTTGCGCTGTTTTAAGCCAAAATAATAGTAAATATTGCAAACAAACTCACACAACAACGAAGGAATAAAACAAAGAAAAGGTTCTAGAATTTAAGGTCCGGCATGCCCAGAGCAGAGCAGCCCGTCCACGTCACCACCCTTGGGGTTCCGGCCGCATGGAGAGAACCCAGGGGTCGGGGGGGGGGTGCTGCGTGGGGTGAGGCTGAGGTACGGCCGTCAAGTCTGTGTCTAAAGGTCCTTTTGCTGAGCTGTGCAGACGGTGGGAGCTGTGGCCATGCACGAAGGGCCTGCCAGAGGCGGTGGCAGCGTGGAGGGCGGGTGTGCGGACAGGGGTCACGCCAGGGACATTCAGGGGGAAACCCGGCGAGGGGTGAGGCAGGAGGAGGAGGTGCTTCGGGGGGAGGGACAGTGACACTCACAGAAGCAGGGACGTGTTCGTGGAGGAGGCGTCGGGTCATCGAGGAGGCAGGAGCACGGCGCTCACGGGAAACGCCGCGTGCGAGGTGGCCGCCCGAAGCAGGGCTTCCCTTCGTCCCAGAGATGTGCCGGCTCTCGCGGCTCCTTGGGGCCCAGCTGTCCGGGTGGCGCCTGGACCCCGGGCCTGCGCAGCTGGGAGTCGCGCTGGGTCCTGTGTCTCGTCCCGTGTCCCTCAGTCTGGGCCGCGCCCTGGCCCTGGAGTAGCGGCCTCGCGAGACGGCCAGTCCTCCTCGGGACAGTGGGCGCTGACCGAGACGGTAGCTTCCGTCCGAGCTTTGGAGCAACGGGAACAAAGTGTTTCTTCTGAGAGGCTGAGGTGCTTGCTGCCGGGTCCCTGTCCCGTCTCAGCGGCCGCCCGCGTGGGCCCCTCATGGGTGGGTGTCCAGGGGGCGCACAGGGCGGCCGCGTTTGGGCAGCAGCGCTGCCGTGGAAAGAGGAGGCGCCTGTTTGTATTAGAGGAGCTGATACAAGCTGATTCTGAGGTTAATTGGTATATATGCTCACAGACATCTGTTCTGCTCAATGTACTTTGAGATGTGACTTAATTACAAAACCTACCAAAGCAAGCGGTGTGTTTTTCACATGGGAGGATCCATTTACTGTGGGTTCTCTCGTTTCAGGAGGTTCTGTTGTCCAAAAGTACAGTTTTGAGAGATGAGGTTAGCTGGACGGGAGTTGTTTGGGCTGGGATTTCATTCAGCGAGAGGCCTTCGACCAATCACATTTTATTGGGCCAAATTACTTCTAGATAAATCTATGGACTCTCTCCAGTTCCTTGTCCTAAAATCTTGGAGCTCAGATAGCGTTTTCCTTGGTCTCTGTCTCTCTCTGGTTTATTCAGTGTGAAGAAGCATGTTTGTCTCACACGTTCGCGAGGATGGGAGAAATCGGGACATGTTAGGGTTTTAAGTGCAGGTTACAGAGGAGAAACTCCCGCTTCCCGAGATGCTGACCCTGCGGCGGCCAAAGGAGGAAGCTCCCGGCAGACCTGTGCCCCCTCGTGCTGGGGACCTCGTGTGACGATCCGTCAGCTGACGTGCAGCTACCACCGGAAGGGCAGCTGGGAGACTCACAGGACAAGTGGTGAGGTTTCCAGTGTCCATGTGTCCAGTGGTTCCTTCGTTTACTCACCAACGAGCCCAACCCAGTGTGGACTGAACGACAGCCATGGAGCCCAGGGCCACGGCTCCAGCCACGAGCCACTGGGTTCCATTCCCGACGCCGTTCCCTTTCGTTCCAAACTGGGATACGCTCCGGACTTCAGCCTCTGCATCTCGTTCCCAACACCCCCTGTCCCCCCCACCCCCCGCCATAAACTCCCCAAGAAAAATTCTTTCTCTGAAGACACTGGCTTGCTTTCAAGGGTATGAATATCAGCCAGAGGGTACAGGCTAAGTTTAGACAACTAAAAATACAGTGAAAACGTGGTTTTTAAAATTATTATTTTTCTTTTCAAAGCCACTTTTGAAATGTACTTCACAGAGTGGTACAAAGTCAGATGGATACAATTTCATTGTTATCATGGAAATACGTTTGTTTGGGGCTTGGATCAAGTGAAGAACTTCTGAATGAATGTTTCTTTTTCTCTTAAAAGGTGAACGTGCAAATACTTATTTCAGCTACTTATTCTACATCTTAAAGACGGAAGGTGAAGTGGCAGGCACAGGGCTGGGGAGGGGGGAGTTAGCGTCGAATGGGGACAGAGCTTCTGTTTGGGGAGATGAGGTGTGCGGGGTGCACGGTGGCGATGGCTCCATAATGCAAATGAGCTTGATCCCACTGAACTGTGCGCTGAAAATGGCTACAATGGTGAGTTTTATGTTATGTGTACTTTACTATAAAAAACCACACCTGAAATCTATGACTCTATTGGAGAAATAAAGATTACAATTGTGAACTTCACCCATCATCTCTAACTTGCTTGTCATTTTTTCATAAAAATCATCTTTTCCCTTAAAAATGTGATCATTTTTTACCATACATTAAAAGACATATACACTCCTGGGAATGTAAATGTGGACTTACCTACAGACACCTGGCTTTCTTTTAAATATACTTTTTAATATGCACTAAAAATATAAACGAAGAATCTGAAAAATGGCAACTCTGGTCCCACTCTTCTACTTTCCTGGAGAAAATGTTGAATTTTGTGGCAGCTGAAGACCGTGAGATAGGTGTCACCGACCGTTGTTAAAATAAACTCACATTTTTCTGAGTCTAAGCAGCAAGATTCTGAAGGACTTCATTAAGGATAATTTGGTAGTTTCATAAAATGGGCTTATAGGTGTGGGTTAGACAGCAAATTTCAATGAATTCTAGAACCGCAGGGTTTCTGCCCAGCTCCGTGGACCTGGATGATCCAGGCCTTACATCTTGCTACCAAGGTGTCTCATTGGCAGGTCTTAACCCTTTGAGTGCCAACCAATATGCTAGGAACGATGCTAAAATTGCCAAGGCATTTTTGCTGATTTTACAGCAGTTTAGGAAAAAAATGATGAATCTCAAGTAAATGAAGTTACATACTCAAAAACTTAAAGGAAACCTTTACTACATTGACATCTTTAGCAATATCATCATCACTAATAAAAGCAGACTTAGAACCGGACGCCATTTCGAAGCTTTGATAGCGCTCCCGGCACTTTTGGCGAAAGACAGAGGAGCACCATTGCGCTCCCCGGCCCTCAAGGGGTAAGTGCTGACCCTCAGTAAATAGTGCGGCCGGCCTGCCTCCTGTCCAGAGCGTCATCCTGAGGGCCACCATCAGCCAGACCTGCAGGAGGGAGCCTGTCCAGCAACGGCCTGTGAAGGACAACTTCTCCCTGGAGTCCCTGTGAGGAGCCTTTCCGAAATGTATGGCTTACGATTGTGAGAGCATTTTTTAAAGTATTATTTTCTTGTTTATAGAAATCCTTAGAAGTCCAATTTTCTATTGTGCTATTTTTCATACTCCTTGGGAAAAAAGTAAAATAAGATTGAGTGCAGAAGTGAAGGGAGAATTGGTAAGATTAGATGACCAGCGATATTTAGGAAGTAGTGTAAGACTTACAAGCCACCTGGACACGGCTGGGCTCAGTGGGAGAGGTCTCTGAGCTTCTACAGTGGGAGGACAGAGCAGGGTGCAGCTGCTAAAACCCTCCTCCCCAGGGAAACCGGTCCCGGCGGGCGGGATGGTTGCCGCAGAGGGAACCAGAGCCCCCTCGACTTCAGTTCCTGGATGCCGGATGCCTGTAAAGTGCTCTTTCTGAACGAAAAGGTAATTGCAGTTTAATTGCAACTCCAGGAAGTGCGTTTTCCCCTACAACTGGTTTCTCCTCTTTGCTAATAGAAACTCGGGCCACACCACCAGCTCCACCAATCTGGGCTGCGTTTGGGAAAAATCCCCCAAGTACCAGCCCCCGGAAGAAGCTTTTATTAAATCAGAATATAGAAGAGAGAAGGCTTGAGAGAGCAGGAGAGGCAGGATAAGCAAGGAGTGGGAGTAAGAAATAGAACTATTTTTTTTCATTCCTGGTCCAGACCCAGTTTCCTGGGAGGCGGCTCTGACACCAGGGCCCAGGGATAGGTCCAGCGTTGGGCTCGGTCCTGCTCACCAGACAATAAAAGGCCTTTCAAAGTGAGAGACAGGAAGCATCTATTTGAGATCAAAGAACAATACAACCATCATTTTTAAAAATATATTTTTATTGATCTCAGAGAGGACGGGAGAGGGAGAGATAGAAACATCAATGATGAGAATCATGGATCAGCTGCCTCCTGCACACCCCACACTGGGGATCAAGCCCATAACCCGGCACGTGCCCTGACCAGGAATTGAACTGTGACCTCCTGGTTCATAGGTGGACAGCCACACCAGCTGGGCACAACCAGCATTGTTTTAGTGTAATTTCTTCTGTTCCTGTCTCTGCAGTGACATGGTTATATAACCATCTCTATAACACACATGTATTTTTTATGCTTATAATTCAATGATAAGCACATCTCCATTTTCTCACCTTGGTCGAGAGGGAGAATCAGAATTCTTCTAGTGTTACTGGTCTGTTTCCCACAACTTATGTCACTTGCTGTCATGTGCCCACCGCCTGCCACACAGGAGGAGGGATACCCGGGGTGGACACAGGGTCCCTGAGTTTCTGGCTGATTTAGCTTCTTGGAGGAAACACTCCACCTTGAGGAGCTCCCCCTTCTCCTCTTGGCCGGGGGGACGGGTCAGCGTAAGTCAGCGTTGATGTTGGTGCCTCGGGGGGGTGTGCAGGGGTCCCCCCACAGTGAGGTCGCCATGCTCTGCACCCTCCTCCCTCACCCTCCTGCCCCCTCAGCCCCTGTGCGGCCTCCCTGGGAACCCCAGTCTGGTCCTTTCGAACCTCATGGACCACCAGTGGTCCACAGACCACCGGTTGGCGACCGCTAGTCTAGACAGTGAGGGGCATCCGTGCACATTCCCAGGTGCTCACCTAGGACATCTGCTTGGACCTGCTGCCCTGCTGGGCTGGGGGGTCTCACAACAAGGAGCCCCACCTGGCTCTGTTCAGTCAGGCAGGTGGGGGGCACATCCTCTGGGAGCCCCACTCTCCTCTGGAAATTTCTTTTTAATATCATGTGAACAGCTCTTGAGCCCAGGAAGTCCTGAGATTGTGTAAGATAAAATGTTATTTCCATGTACCCACACCCAGCTCTGAAAGCTGAGGGCTCCTTTTCCCTGTCCTGTGCTCTCCGATGGATGAGAAGACGGTTGCCAAGCTAGCTTTTCCTGACGTACGTTGAACAAAGAAAACCAGCGACCATCCCCCGAAATAGCCAAGAACAGCGGGAAGCAGGGCACCAAGTCCCACTCGGAGCCTTCTGGGGGCGGTGGATGTGGGGACCAGCACAGAAGAGCTGCCGGTCGTCCCGGGTGGTGAGCTGGTTCTTAGGCCGACCTGCAGGCCTGAATCCGCACAGGCCACACGTGTGCTGAGGACAGTGGCAGCCTGCACTGGACTTGTGTGTTGTGTGTTCTATGTGCAACTTCCCAGCTGAGGGTGTGAGATCAGCCACCATGTCACGGTGACGGAGCCCTGTCTCTCCCTCCTCTTGGCCGAGTGACATCCCACATCTGAAACAATAGCAGGCCCTACACAGGTGCTGAGCTGGGCTGCCATGGAGACCGACATCTTCCTGTCCTCTGTTAGTAAGAAGCTCTCAGGGCTGCTGGTGATAGAAATGGATGTTTTAGTCAATGGCACATCTTGAGCTTCCAACAGAAGAAAATCCTTTTTTAGTCCCACGGATGCCTGAAGCCTCAATCACTTTCAGTTCCGAAATCAGTGGTGTTGGCTCCACGTCAAATCTGTTGTGGGATTACAATAGCTGCCAGCACTCGGGCACTTGGTCAAAAGAACAAGGCTCTAACTGATGCGTTTTTCTTTTACTCAAGCCATTACGCTGTGGAGCTCTGGCCGGGCCAGGGGCAAGTTCTTTAAGCAGCGCCCTTTCGGACGAGACTGAGCCGGGACTGGTGTGTATTTCAGGAGGTCATGGAGCACCCCTCAGGTTAGTCCTGAGTGCGCAGGACACGGCTGGGACCACCAGCACCAGATGCTGCACCTGCGTGTAGCCCTGCAGGCCACCCGTGGGATGGGGTCCCGCGTCTTCGGGGACATCGCCCGCTAGGGCTCTGTTTGCATCTGGGACCTGGTGTTTGGAAACCAGGTTGTTCCTCCAAAGTGGGTCATCAGACAGAACTCTCGTTCACCCTGGCGACTCCAGAAGGTTCTAAAAGTGACAGCATGTGGGTTTGGGTGTGGAAGGGCACCCACAGATAACATTTCCTGGGTAGCCATCCGTTTCACCCAAGTTTAGCTCCAACGTCCGTGTAAGGCTGTGGCTGAGGGAAGAATGTATGTCAGTGATGGATTTGAAGGACAAATTAAGCTCTGAAAATATTAAATGCAGATTTTGCAAAAAACACACACTCCATGAGCTTACGAAGTGCCGTGTGTTTGCGATGACAAAGCTTCGGATGAAACGCAGCTGCGTTTTTAAAACTGTCACTGCCACATGGTCCCTCATGTAATGGACGGCAATCAAATTAGATGTCAAACTCAATTGCTTCCAAAGGAAATCGTTTTCTAATGACTGAAGCCATCTTTGGATGATACTGGAAATTAAATCTTTTCAATTTCTTGTGAGAGGTTTTTTTTAAAAAAATAGAATTCTTGCTGAGTTTATGGAATCTTGCTTTTTTCCTTGACTTTTAAAAAATTTTCTTCTTTAAAAGTCTCCCAAGTTTTAGATGTGAAAATGTGGGGAGGGCACCTGTTATCAAGTGACCCCGTTGGGTGGGCGGAGGTCTGGTCTGGGTGCGGGATGGCCTGTGACCCCGGGTCAGTCGGCAAGGGCGGCTGCAGTAGGAATACACCCCCTGGCGCTGGGTCAGCCGCCATCGGCACTCACAGGCCTGGGGCTGGAGTCCAAGATTGGGGTGTGGGTGGCCGGTGGACTGTGGGTCCCGGGCGTCCGGAGCTTCCCTCTGAGCACCAGCTGGTGGTCGCCGGTAGAACAGCCGGGAAGGAAGGTGCGGATCCCCCAGCACAGGCAGGACGTTCAGACGGAAGGAGCGCGGCTCCCCTGTGCAGAGGCAGGAGCCCCTTCTCTCCCAAGACCCACGGGCACCGTCATCCTTTCCCCAGGCGGAGCCCTGGGGGTCATGGCCATGTCCCTTCTGCCCAGTCATAGCCCACCTGACAGCGTGACCTGCAGTTCCGCCTGCAAAACGCCCATAAATATCATGCCAGTCCTCACGTCCCCGCGTCCCCACGTCCTCACGTCCCCACGTCCTCACGTCCTCACGTCCCCACGTCCCCACGTCCCCACGTCCTCACGTCCCCACGTCCCTACATCCCCGCCATCCTCACGTCCCCACGTCCTCACGTCCCCACGTCCTCACGTCCTCACGTCCCCTCGTCCCCACGTCCCCACGTCCTCACGTCCTCACGTCCCCACGTCCTCACGTCCTCACGTCCCCTCGTCCTCACGTCCCCACGTCCCTCACGTCCCCACGTCCCCACGTCCTCACGTCCCCACGTCCCCGCCGTCCTCACGTCCACCCACGCTGACCTCCCACCGCTGGTCATGCCTGGGGAACCACGTAACCTCACAGTCTCTTTCCGCCCTTGAACTTTCCAGTGAAATCTCCGCAGTGAAGTTCAGTTGGTGGGACCTTAGCCACCGGCTCCTCTGCACAGTCAGCGACGCCCCCTCACGGGGAACGGGGTTCACTTCTCTCCCCGGAGGACCCCGAGTGGCTCTCGGGCCCCGCCCTGGGCGGTGTCAGGCCCCGGGCCTCCAGGAGTCTCTGGAAAGTTCCGCGTGCTCCCTGGTTACCCTGACATGTAAGTCCTCTTATCGTATCGTTAAATCTATTGATCTTTCATTTCCTGCTTTTCTCTTTTTTTGCACGGTAAGTTTAGAAAAAATTCCAGTTCAGAGATGTATTTCCTTTTAGGTTTTATTTTATTCATTTTTTACTCTTTAGCTTTTTAATAATCTGGCTTTCATTCCTATGGTGGTGTGAATGGCGACCTAAATAGGTTTTCCTGCCACAATATTTATAAAACAGCCGAACGTGGGGAGAGCACAGAGCCCGGAGGCCCTGGTGTGAGACCAGACAGCCCGCCGCGGTCCTTATTGTAAACAGGGACCCGCTGTTTTACCTTCAAACACGGGGTCTTCGCTCCTGTCTCCCCGAAGTGTAGTTGCTGCGCTTATTGCTACAGGTGGTACTTAGAGACCCATAATGTACAGTTGGTAGAAACCGTAACTAGGCACGTCCTTCCAGGGTCCCACGTGGCGGATGAAGAAATACTGTCAGGATGTTGTGTTAGGGCCCGGCCGGCCTGGCTCAGCGGCTGAGCGTCGACCTAGGAACCAGGAGGTCAGGGTTCGATTCCGGTCAAGGGCACAGGCCCGGGTTGCGGGCTCGATCCCCAGTGTGGGGCCTGCAGGAGGCAGCCGGTCCGTGATTCTCTCTCGTTGATGTTTCTCTCTCTCCCTCTCCCTTCTTCTCTGAAATCAATAAAAGTATATATTTTTTTAAGAGATGTAGTATAACAGCACATGGACAAGGGCAGACGGACCAGTAAAACCAAAATGCATCTTGGTTTGAAACTAAGCACAAACCAGCGAGGCCCAGAGCCTCTGAGATGTTGATCGTAACCAGCAGGTCGAAATGCACACACAGGCAGATGCACCTGACGGAGGGGCTCGGGGGAGCGCCCGTCCGCCTTCCCCTGGGGACATGCAGCCGTGAGGAGGCGCCGGTCCCGGTGAAACATTAACCTGTCTCATCAGCGCTTTTCAAATATCCTCGGGAATCCAGGCGTGATCGGCAATGGTGCTGCTTTGGGGAACAGTCGGTGCCTCAGAACTTGGAACTGTGTCCCTGGGACGAGCTTGCTCCTGCGGCAGCATCTGCTCTTCCTGGGGCCTCGCCTCTGCCTGGCGAGCGGCTCTTCCGAACCCCATTCCCTCTAGGGCCCGACGCCAGCGGGTTTTACACCCTGAGGGAGCGCTTCAGTGGAACTGGTTATTTCCTTTTTTGAAAATTAGCTGTTATCTTTTTAAAAAATATTTTTATTGACTTCAGAGAGGAGGGGAGAGAGAGAAACATCAATGATGAGAGAGAACCATGGATCAGCTGCGTCCTGCACGCCCCACACTGGGGATCGAGCCCACAACCTGGGCATGTGCCCTGCCCGGGAATCGGACCGTGACCTGGTTCATAGGTCAACACTCAACCACTGAGCCACACTGGCCAGACTAGATGTTATTTTTATAGCAGTTTTAGATTTATGTCAAGCTCACCACCCTTTCCTCTACCCCCACCCTCCACACAGTTCCCTGTTATCGACAGCCAGCCGTAGGGCCCATTTGTTCAATTATTGAACCAAAGCCCATAGCTGATAGCAACTTCGTTGCTTGGTGGGAACATTCAATAGGGATGAGACAGAAGGGCTCCTATTTAGTGTCTCTTGCCCGGCCAGGCCTGCCTCCCGACCCAGGTCCAGTATCTGCAGGAGCCATGAAGCTCCTCGCAGGGCATTGCCCGCCACTGGTTTCCAGAGCCGGGGCGGAGGGGGGCGGGGAGGAGCGGTGGGGGGGGGTCCTGCGACCTTAGTGGTCACCTCAGCGAGGCCTGCGGTGTGCAGAGCGAGGGCTGGGCGGCATTCACACCTCCTCGTGGCGTAAGTGTCCCCCACCTACCCTCTCAGTTTTCACTTGAAATTTTTTAAATTGATTTTAGAGAGAAAAGGAGTGGGAGAGAGAGAGAAATATCCATTGATTGCCTCCCGCACGCACCCTAACCAGAGACCGAACCCAAAACCCGGGTATGTGCCCTGACTGGGAATGGAACCCGTGACCGTTTGGTGCACGGGATGATGCTCCCACCCACTGACCCACACCAGCCAGGGCTTCACGCAAATCTCAGTTCCGCTCAGCCAAGACATGGGGAGCCTCACATGGGTGTCGGGTGTCGGGTACCGGAGGACAGACACCCCTGAGCCGCCAGGTGCTCCTGGGCGGCCATGCGGGGACTGAGGCCCGGCCTGCGGGGGCACGCTGCGAGAGTGACCGTGTCCAGGGAGGTGGAGAAGGAAACGTGAGCCCGGGGTGGGTTACTGTGAACCAGGACTCAGTGCAGAGAATGACCTGGCGTCAGGGAACAGGACGGCGTCACGGAGCAAAGTGTTCCGAGCAGCGTGCACAGGCCTAACGAGCACCCAGCAGCCCAGGAGATGATGGTCCCTGCGTCAGCCCGAGACCCGCGATGAGGCCGCAGGGTAAACAGGAAGCTGGAATGCCCGGGGCTGGCACAGTCACCAGAGTGGCATCATTTCCCCCGTTTTAGTTTTTAATGTCGGAGGCAGAGTCGCTGTAATGACCACATCGGGCCATGGGAGAGGGAACATTGTGTTTCCCCGTGGATTCCGTGTCACATGTTCCCAGGTTAACTCTGCAACCTCCTGGGTGAGCCATCGGGTAATGAATTCTAGGAAAAAGCGAAGTTCAGTATTCCGGGCGGATTAGCTCTGATTGGTGCGCCTCTGCCTTTTGTCAGTCACCTCGGCTTGTTTTCCTTCCTCCGGCCCCGGTGGAAACAGCATTGCTCCCTCCCTACGATTCTCTCCAAAAGCTACACCCTCTGGGCCGCAGGTGACCACTGAGAGTTCACAAAATAAAAACGGGAGGAAGCTTCATGACGGTTACAGAAGCACATCTTTCATGAGAAATCCTGAAAATTGTAAGGGAAATGGCTAAATTCAACGACATCAAGGTTAAAAACGACTGAACCTCATAAAGCACGTACAGAAAATGAAAATGTAAACCATGAGATCATGTGATGTGTGTGTGTGATGTATATGATGTGTGTTTGTGTGTGTGTGTGCATGTGTGTGTGATGTATATGATGTGTGTTTGTATGCATGTGTGTGTGATGTGTGTGTGTGTGCATGCTTGTATGTGTGTTTGTGCCCCCACGACCCCGCGGCACCGCAGTGGGTCCTCTGTTAGCCGTCCCGTCTCTCCCACACACAACCATCCTCAGTTCATACTCAGGCAACAATCACTGATAATGATTAGTTTTTTTATTTGTTCTCTTGTTTTAAAGCAGCCACCAATGCTTGAACAGGATAAATGTCAATTTTGAAGAAACTATTCCATTTCAGTAAGAGCTTTATTGCATGACAGAATTTGCCCTTTTCAAACAAAAATATTACACCATGCAGTTCATACTGTTGTATCATTTCAAATCTTGTTTTTTCACCGTTTTAAATTTTAAGCACAAAACCTGCAAGTGAGTGTTCCGCATAGACCCACGTTCTCTGCTGTTGTGTTTGCGATCACTGTGGCCGGGTTTACGCTGACTCTGTTGTTTGAAAGCTGGGACCCGTCATGGCTGGAAGGTCGAATGACTGAGTCTTTACGAATTAAATGCCAAGAGAGGAACTTGTCTAATTGCATTCTCATGTGACAGGAGCCAACTCCACACGCTCTCAGAATTAACGTGCATGTGGGATAGAATTTTATGAGAGAATGCATAATAAAGACGCTAATTTGAAGTTTACATGTATTATTAAAACTCAATAGCAGCCTCAGCAATTATTTAGAACTCAGTCTAACAACGCTGTTTTGGAGAGGAGCATTTTATTCTTGGCTTCGTTTGAAATTCCAGTAACAGTGCTTAGACAGAGCAGCCTGCTTGTCCTGGTTTGATTATTGTTTTATAGTTACGTGCAGAGCGGCATCCGTCATGGGCCATAAGTCACGGGGGAGCCGGATACTCGGGGTTACCTGTGAGGGGGCGCCTGGAGCTGCAGATAATTAACTTAGAGTCTGGTCCCGGGACTGGAAACGTGGGTCAAAGTGTGCAGACACGGCCAGCATGGCTCAGGGGCTGAGCGTGGACCTATGAACCAGGAAGTCACGGTTGGATTCCTGGTCAGGGCACATTCCCCGGGTTGCAGGCTGGATCCCCAGTAGGGGGTGTGCAGGAGGCAGCCCATCCATGATTCTCTCTCATCATGGATGTTTCTGTCTCTCTCTCCCTTCTTCTCTGAAATCAACAAAAATGTATTTTTTAAAAATAGTGTGCAGACATTTGTACATAAATTCACAGAACTAAAGTGCTTTTCAAAGTGTAGTGTCTCTCTGTAAAACAACGCACCTTCCCCCGCAGATTTGAATTTTGCTTATTAATTTATGTTTTGATTTCTGGTTCATACGTCTCCCCTCACAGTGATGAACACAGTGCAGAGTTTCTCCCTGCACCGAGAGATTTAGGCCTGATAACGTTTTCCCCAGAGAAGACCAGGGTGGAGGGGGCTGTGTGGCACCCGGTCACTCAACGTTTCTCGGGAAGGATTTCCGAGCGCGGCCTTGCCTGAGGCACAGCCTACTCCGGGCCTGTCGCTGCCATTCTCCCTCTGAGGTTCTTGTTCCGAGGAAAGAGCAGTTCATTCTGCTAATGCGTCTCCTCTGGGCCTGACCGACGTTGCTCTGCGATTTCCTCCCATGGTCCTTTCCGACCACTTAACAGTTCATGTTGGCAATTAGCAAATTCTCGTTACTTGGTGCTAATTTTAAACATTCCTTCTATTTTTGTAAGAACCCTTTTTGGTAAATAAAATAACCACAATTTTTTCTAAATGTTCACACTCCTCATTCTGTTTATGGTGGCAGGACGGCTGTGTCACCCCAAAGCTACACGGCTCCCCTGCTCTCTGTGAGACCCACACCCTGTTCTCCCCTGCCCTATGTCCACTGACCCGGCCTGACAGGTCCCTGAGCACTTACGGTGCGGTGCGCCTGGCATGAGGGGGAGGGGCCAGACCCAGGGTCAGGAAGGGAGCCTGCCGTGAGCCCAGCGGTTTCTCACAAGCCGAGTCCGTGTGCTCTGAAGGCCTCTGTAGACTGGGTAACGTGAATGATCAGGGACTTTGGGGAAAGGCTCCCCCCATGATGTGGTGGGCCTTGCCCGGTCAGGTGAAGGCCCGAGATGCAGCACCGAGGTTTCCTGGGAGGGGATTCTGCATTCCTGCCGCGTGGGGTCCAGTCTGCCCTGCAGACTTCAGACTCACCCCACAGAGCGTGAGCCAATCCTTAATCCACGTTCCATACCTGCCGGCAGGACACACCTCACCTGCCCCCTGCTGACCCCGCTGCTGCATCTTACCAAACCTCCTCCAGAGCCGCCTGCTCGGGTCCTTCCTGTGCTGGCGGCGACCTAGCCAAGGGTTGATGCAGATGCCATGTTGCTCTGGTGGCACTTGCACTGGATCGGGGTTTCCGAGTCCAGACGAGATCGCGTGCTCAGGGTGGTGTGGCCATAGACCAGCATGGCTTCCGCTGGACTCGGGGAACGGCCAGCTTTCAGAGCTGGTGACCCGGACAGTGTGTGGGGACACTCAGTATCTGTTGCATGAAGGTGACTTCTGGCTTATGGATATGCAGTCTCTGACTCCAGGCAAGTCTAGTTGAGCTATAGTCTTTTTTTTTTAAATAACTTTTTATTGATTTCAGAGAGGGAAAGAGAGATAGAATCGATCAGCTGCCTCCTACATGCCCCCTACTGGGGATCGACCCCCACAACCCAGGCATGTGCCCTGACCAGGAATCGAACTGTGACCTCCTGGTTCATAGGTCGACGCTCCACCACTAAGCCACCAGCCAGCCTATATCTTAATGTTTGAGGCAGTGAATGTTTGTTGACGAACAGGTGAGACATTAGAAAGATGTAGGAAGTCAGCAGGAAGAACCACCCCCGCTGTGCCATGAGGGTCCGTCGTGGTTTTGTCTCCTTAGAACAGTATCACTCTGGTTATTTCCAAAGTAAGAACTTTGGTTTATTGGTGGATTTGAATTTTTAAATGAAACTTTGCCTTGGACAAAAGCCTGACTTCCCAAGAGGGACGCTCCTCTCTGGATGAAAATGCAGATGAGCATTGGCTGGTACAGCTCAGGTGGTGACTGTGATGCCCCATTACATGGCTAGCACCTTGGAGCTCCACGTTGATGCCACAGCTCACCTGTGCCCACCTGTGCTCGCTCTGCATTCCACAGGCACCTGGGACCCCACCTGGGACCACAGCAGGTGCACATGTGGAGCAGGTGAAGTAAGAGTGGAGGGGGGGGAGGGGTAGCAGTCTCCTTTCCATTTCCACCTCATAAAAAGTTGTCTCATCTCCATGGACTTCTGGTGGCTGCACCATAGGCTTATTGGACTGAATAGGAATTTTTCATAACATGTGAAACCAGGAACAATCCATTTTCGCATTAAACTGAGTTAATCAAGGTTCACGCCACTTCCACAGCGTGAGTTCCGTACCAAAGCTCGATCTTCCTGGAAGACTGAATGAGAGTTTCAAATTACTGCATTTCATATTTCAGGGGAGAAGTGCATTAGCCGCCACTCAGCTCAGCCTTTCCAGATGGCCCTCTTCCCGCTTCCCAGTGGCGGGCCCAGCGTGGAGCACGCGGCCGCTGCAGAGCCACATCCGGCCCGGGAACCAGCAGTGCGAGCAGCCGGGCACACGACCATCGCCGGGCTTAGCCAAGGTAATCTACTTCGCCTGAAGTCTCGGGGCTTAGGAACACAGGCAGCATGCCATCCACAACCCGTGCACAGCAAATCTCTAAATCCACCGAGAGCCCGCTTTACAAAGAGTCAGTTCCAGGGGCTGTAACTGTGGTTATTTATTAGGCATCTTCAGAGCCGGGCACGCTGCCTCTGACAGTGGCCAGAACACCGTCCACTTCCCCGGGGAAGAAATGAGACCAACAGTGGCGCATCGGAGAGCACGGAGGAAAATGCACATCCCCATCTCGCTATGAGCACCTGCTGTGGAACCTCGTTCCCGGGGTCACCAGGAGACCCATTAACAAAGCACTGACTTGCAGCTGAGCACAGTGTCTCCTGGCCTCCTCGTCGGCCACGCTGCCCAGTTCTCATCAGTTTTCATTTTAAGACCAAGGCTAAAAGCATGGCATTGGAACTGAAAGGTAGAAGTTGTAAAACGGTGGGAGATTCATGTTTGTGTGAGCTCCACGATTCCTGGGTCACGGGGTGGAAACTGTCAGAGAGCAGGTCTGTGCGGAGGAAATGGAGCGGTGACATAGGAACATAAGTGTCTGGTGAAGATGGGGAACCTGGGAACTGGGGAACGGAGCCTGGGGTGGGGGGACAGGGAGGAGCCTGGGCTGTGTACCCCAGGCCCACCCTCCCTCCTCTTCTTCATTCCTCTCCAGTGCAAAGACAAGTGACATGCACAGAGGAACAACGGCAGAAAGGAAGGAACAGACCTTAGCCAGTTTGGCTCAGTGGATACTGCGGACTGGAGGATCCCGGGTTCGATTCCGGTCAAGGGCACGTACCTGGGTTGCAGGCTTCTCCCTGGTCTGGGTCCTGGTTGGGGCGCGTGCAGGAGACAATCAATCAATGTGTTTCTCTCACATGGATGTTTCTGTCTTTCCCTCTCCCTTCCACTCTCCCTAAAAATCAATGGAAAAATATCCTTGGGTGAGGATTTAAAAAAAAAGTCAGTAACAGAGTGAACATGGAGTCTGAACGTCTGGTCACCAGGCCCAGGGGGCTGCGAGGTCTCTCTGGGTCACCTGAACCCAAACTTAACTGGCCTGGCTACATGGGAGGCTCCCGAGATGAAGCCACGGGCAGAACCTGAAAGGCAGAGGTAGAGGAGGTAGAGAAAGATGCTCTAACATACACTAGCGGCTGGGCCCTGGTTGGTTCACCAGCTTGGAATGAAGAGGATAAAGTCCCAGTGGTGGCTCATCCTGTCGGCAAAGCTGCACAGTCAGCTGACCCGCTGTGTTCAACATTCCTCCTGAGGGAAGAGGAGAGGCCCAGGGCGAGTGGGGCGCTCTGCTCCCCGAGGGGTGTGGTCGGTAGGTGTGTGCTCGCTGCAGGATGTGGTCCCACTGCCTGTAAGGCCCGCAGAGCGTGCCCCTCATTCCTGTAAGCTCTCCGCGCTCCCCAGGCCTGGACCTCCGCGTGTGAGCCAAACCACAGGAAAGGGGTGTGTTGGGAAGCAGCGAGCTGTTTCAGGGTGTAATTACCGTTACAAACTCTCGAGAAAAACGAGCAGAGAGCGGAGATCTCTGGAGTAAATGGCTGAGGCTCCCAGAGGCCGTGGCTGTGGGACTGGTGTTGGACTTGGCTTATGCGGTGCCTCGGGTGACAGATGCACTCACGCCCTCCCCTGGGATGATCAGATGCTCCTTCCTCTGGCTCTGACCCCACGTTCGCTCTGATGTGCGGCTGCCTCTGGAACGCGGAGGGAAGGCTGCCTTGCGCTGGACGTGTTATTGAAACACACGTCTCAGGTGTGAAAGGAAGTGGTCTCAGGGTCATGTGACGTCAGGTTAATGAGAGACCATTTTCCTTATGTTTATCCAACTTTTCAGATACAGCATCAGCCCCAGTGAGTGGCCCTGGGGCATGGGTTTTTAGCACAGCATCCTGTAACGATTGTACTGCATTTTCTGGATGTGACCATGCGATTCATGGCTCGGTTGCTTCAACACTGATGTCAATGTGATAGTCTCATCTCCATTTCTCCTGGGTCTCAACTGAAAGTCAAAACCTGCCATTATTTTTAGAAGGAAATATGTCTTCAGGGGGAAATGTCCCATTCTGGGATAAAGTCTGCACACTAACTTTTTGTTAATCCTCCCCCAAGGATATTTTCCCATTGATTTTCAGGGAGAGTGGGAGGGAGAGGGAAAGACAGAGAGAAACGTCGATGTGAAAGCACATCGATTGGTTGCCTCCTGCATGCGCCCAACCAGGGCCTGGGCCAGGGGGGAGCCTGCAAATGAGGTACCTGCCCTTGACTGGAATCGAACCTGGGACCCTTCAGTGTGCAGGCCGACACTCTCTCCACTGAGTCAGACTGGCTGGTGCTGCACACTAACTTGTGGCTCAGTGTCATCATATCTGTGATGTCAGCTTCACATCCCCGTTACTCATAGAACCAGCAGTTATTACAGTGTCGCTGTGTATGGCCAAGGGAGGTCCAGCGCCGCAGAGAGAAATGGTTTTACTCTGCAGCACCTCCGTTGGCAGTTGGGTGTCTCAGTTCCTGACCCATCGACCACATGGCCTGTCACATAACCAGAGACTTGCTCTTCTGAAGGGCAGGGGTGGCCGGGGCTGGGGTCAGCGTGTGGTGGGCACAGCTGTCAACACCCTTGCAGTCCACCCTGCCCTCCTGCCCTGGGGTTGTGAGTGGTGAGGAAAAGTGTGATTCTCAGCTCTTCCCAGACACCGCCAACACCTTTGTTTCCTAGGATTTAGGGAGTAGTTACACAACTGAAGTACCTCCTCATGAAGTACAATCCACGATGTGTCCTCTGTCTTTGGCACCCGCCGGAGGGGGTGGGAGGACGGGGTGTGGTAGCCATGGTTACTGCCTGAATTTATTATTAATCCCCACCCAATAGGTCAACAGTTGCCAAACCGTTTTGATTGTGCACTCCAATTATTTCTAAATGCATTTATTTGGAGCGGTTTCCAATATGATCTTCATTCTAAAGCACGCAAGAAGGCCAGTCTTTAAAGGATCAAGTCAAGAAATACTTCTAAACGTTGCTCGTCATGTTTTCCGCTTGCAGCTCTTTCTGGAGACTGTTGGGCCCGTGCCGGCTGAGTCACCTGCCGCCCAGGAGGGACGGGAGGGGCAGCACTGTCTCAGCCAGACCAGGCCCCACACCTTTCCTCTGCCTCCCTGGGGTCTCCTCCCAGGAGAGTCCTCCCCTCCTTCCCTATCCTTCACCCTCCAGGGGGCACATACCGGGTGGAGCAAGAGCAGGCCTACCATTGTGGGTCTGTGAGACACAGCGTTCCTGTCATGCATTATTATTTATTCCTGAGCGCATCCTTTTCCATACGAACAACTGTAAACCTACTTTTGCCCCAACCCATATTTTCTTTTCAGTATTTCCTCCTATCTTAAAATTAAGTCATCACTAAGATAAAATTACAGAGGGTTTTAGTTCCTCAAAAGAACAATAAAAGAGCACCGTCAGGATAAGTAAGTTTGCCTGGCCACTGTGGCTCAATGGTTGAGTGTTGACCTATGAACCAGGAGGTCAGGGTTCGATTCCTGGTCAGGGCACAGGCCCAGGTTGTGGGCTCGATCCCCAGTATGAGGCGTGCAGGAGGCAGCCGATCCATGATTCTCTCTCATCATTGATGTTTCTGTCTCTCTCCCCCTCTCTCTTCCTCTCTGAAATCAATAAAAATATATATATTTTTAAAAGAATATGTAAGTTTGAAGAGTCTAATAAATATCTGGGGAGCTGGCTGCATGGACAGCGCGACCCCACCGGGAACGTGGGCTCAGCGTCCTGCAGTCCTGGCGTCTCGTTTCTAACCACCACCCAGTGACGGCCGTGCAGGAAGAATGTTTGCTCTCAGGGTTATAATCTGAATAGTTTTGTTTCCATTTAAAAGAAAGTTCCTCTGATTTCCAATGATAGCTATAAAGACTGCATCTCTAAATACACATATTTTGGTTTTGCCTGTGTGTGTTGTTTTTTTAATTCTGTGTAAACTGAGTCATATATCCTGCACCCTCCGCTGTCTGGCTTCTTTCCCTCAAGTCTGAGGAAGGCATGCATCCCGACCCCTTCCTCGAAGCCCCACCGGGGCCCCTCACAGCCTCGGGGACCAGGGCCTGCGTGTTTCATAACTGCGATTTCTTGAATTACTTGCGGTTTTATACGGAGATGGACTTGGGGTCCATATGCTCATAGGTGTTTCCAACGGAGATGAGTGTACTGGACAAGCCTGGTCGGTCGGTCTCTTCTTAACTCTGATGCGCTGTTTTTCGTGTTATTTTCCAATAGAATATGGTGACGACTCCACGGATGGAAGCTGCTTGTTTATTTTGGTTTATTAAAATGTTCTGGTCAGATTGACTTCAGAAGGAATTTTAACAACGTTCCATAGTAGCTAAATAATTAATGTACTATGAATAGACATCTATACATATTGCAACTTATTAAAACTGACTGAGTGAACTATCACGTTCCTGTATGAAATGTATGGATACCGCTGATCCATGTATATTTTCATCTCTTATTTACTAAATTCCTTTCCTTTTCTTTCTCAGTGAGAAGCACTTCCCTGGAGTTTGGCCCGAGCATTAAACGGAACACTGATGGCTGAGGAGGGTAAGTCCCCCGACGCCAGGACGGTAGAAGCTGTTTTGGCAAACGGCACGCATCATTAGCCAGCATTTCCAGGTGCTCGTGGTGATACGTGCCTTCAGGGACGGGCCGTGAATCAGAAAATCACAGTTTCCCTTCAGATGGCTTCATGCATTTTCTTTAATGTTTAATGGAATGCACTTATTTTTGTTTTGTTTTGTTGGGTTTTTTTTGGGGGGGGGGGAAGGTGTTTTGATGTGAACATTTTAATGAATGAGTGATTTTTTTTAACAAACTAATCTCAGTGGCTAAAATTGTTCCCCAAAATGTGCTCAGACCACTTTTAAAGGCTGTAAAGTCAATAATGAAAAATTCCCTGGTTTATGGTCTCAAAGAAAGGGTCATGGCAGCCTGTTTATAAACGATCCAATTAAAAGGAGGAAGCTCTGCGGAGCTGTTTCCTCACGCGCATTACATGAAACCCGAGCTGCCAGCTGCTGCGGGGATGGGGTTGGTGATTGGGGGGGGTGATGGGGGCGCAAGGACTCACAGGCGGGCGATGGGGTGCAGGGATGGACACGGTGCTCACGCTCCGTTATGTCTCACATCCCTGTGGTCACAGGACGCCCACTTGGGTGGATGGGTCAGGACGCAGATCTCGGCCAGCCTTCAGGTGCCTCCGTCTCCCTGGGGGGGCAGGTCCCGTCACAGGCCAGCTTTCCTGGGGACCTGCAGGACCGGAGGGCCCCTGGGAGCTGCCTGGCCGCCGCTCGGGACCCTTCTCCTCCTGGAAGCTGGGGTGGGAAACGCTCAGCCGCCCAGCTCCCAGCCATGCCCCCTGCACACGTGGTCACCCTGCTGGGCCGCACAGTTACCTGTACGCCCGCCTTCCCAGTAGCCTCTGTACACAAGGGCCAAGACCCTTTCTACCTGATGACAGAACCTGCCCTGACCAGCGCGCCCTTCCCTGGAACTGAGTCGTTCTGCGTATGGAACTCGGGGATTCTAAGAGTCCATACCCACCCTGGTGTCCATCATGGCTCAGCTGCTCCCGAGGCGTGCACGTCACAGGCCCGCCAAGCCTGCCCCGTGCAGCCAGAGCAGGAGTCTTCCCTGTGCGGCTGGTTCAGGTTCGAGTGAGAAGGTGCAGGAGCAGAGCCGGGCTTGCCAGCACTCAGCATGCTCTCAGGCATCGAGATGCAGGCACACTACAGTGATCCCAGCCTGTGCTGAGTCTGCTACCTGACCCCTAAGGGCCCTGACTGACGAGAGTCCTAGGTTCAGATTCGTTCCTATAGCAAAGCCCAGGACGGACAGGGCGGTGTCGGTCCTGTTCTTGGCCCCTCTCTGCGGCCTCCGTCAAACGCAGGTGTTGAAAGAACGAATGAACAGTACCTGGCGTTGCCGATGCTGGTTACTATTTCGATCTGCAGAGTCTGGGCTGTGCTTATTTCCCAGCCACCTGTACATTCACTGAAGACTTGGATCTCACCCACAAAGTTCTGACACTTAGAGCAGAAATGCACAGCATCAGGACAGGACTTTCTGGGGGACATACGTCCCTCCCCGTTCAGGCCCATGCAGCCACCTGCTCGGTGTCAGGTGTGTGGTTTTCAGAGCGCTAATTTAAGGACGAGTCGCTTTGAAATTTATTTGAAAGAGAAAAGTGACACATGTTATGTATAATAAAAAGTGGTTCTGGCTTTAGTATTTTTCTACAAATATGCTTCTTATTTTTAAACCGATGCCGCCACCTGCACCAGCACACGTGAGCTGCTCTGCGTAGGCCCCCGGCACAGACTCCTCCCCGAGGACGGGGAGAAACATCTTCATTAATTCTGACCTTTTCAGGTTCTAAAACAGCCGCTCAGTCCCTCCACGGCAGGCGGAGCCGAGGGCACACCCCGTCCCAGTCCAGCTCAAACCAGCCGGAGCTGTGCTGGTCGTAGATCAGCTCCGACGTCGCCGGGCACAAGGTCCCCCGAGTCATTCTCACTCGCGGTGCTGAGCCCGGAAGTAGAAGGGCCACGGCCCGCCCCACGGCAGCCTGAGTCACGGAGGTGGTGGGGTGACAGGCGCGTCTCCCACGCCCGGGCGGGGACGCGCAGTAATGGGTCATTTACAGACCGGCAACAGTTCTTCCTCCCGCCGGTGCCAGGAATACGGGATTTTCAGAACAAAACACAGGAATATTTCCTGGTGTAAATAATAGATAAGAACGAAAGAGAGTAAAGGAACATAATCCGGCAGGCACCCTCTCCGGGGACAATGAAACCTAAACAGTCCAATTTGTGCAGCGAGACCCATTAGGCAGGAAGTCAGTGAGCCAGACGCTGCCCTCAGGCTCTGCGGGGAAGGACCCCATTGGGCTTCGATGCCTCGAGTGGGAACCGAGGGACCTCCGCCAGGTCAGCGCACGCAGCTTCCTCTCAGCCAGTCTGCTGCCTGGGAGCCACACGGAGAGCACCGCATGGTCACGAAGCCGCCCCGTCAGCAGCGCCCCCGCTGGGGAGGCGGTTCGTCAGCGTGTCCTGTGAATTCCCAAATCCTGGGCTTTCGCTACGCTGCCTGTTCTCCTTCTGCAGGAAACGGCTTTCTGTGGAGGAGCATGTCTTGTCCAGAGAAGTATTTTTTGTTGTTGATAATTCTCACCTGACGATATTTTTCCATTGATTTTTTTTTTTTTTTAGGGAGAGTGGAAGGGAGAGGGAGAGACAGAGAGAAACATCAATGTGAGAGAGGTACCTGCCCCTGACCAGAATCGAACCCAGGACCCTTCAGCTCACAGGCCAACGCTCTATCCACTGAACCACACCAGCCAGGGCTAGGTGTTCTTTTTTAAGATTAGGCTAGTGTAAACAAACAGACAAATTTAGTCCTGGCCGGCGTGGCCCATGCACTGATCCCACTGAAGGGTTGCAGGTCCCACCCATCAATGTGTCTCTCACATCACTGTTTCTCTCTCTCACCCTCCCCCACCACAGCCTTCCCTTCCACTCTCTCTAAACATCAATGGAAAAAATATCCTGGGGTGAGGCTCAACAACAATAAAACCATACACATTCACGCCCGGGTTTCCCCACTCCTGGTCCTACTGGTCGCACGGTGCTGTCCGATGCCTTTTACATCCCCCCCCCCCCACGTCTCACACTCCTGGGCACTCCCTACGCATCCTGGGGACCAGCCCAGAGGACTCCCCACCGGCCAGGTCGGTCCTTCACCTGCTATCAGTCCCTTCCTGCCTGCAGTTGCTCTCACCTGCCATGTGTCCATCTTCCCAACGAGACGGGCACCTCTGAGCCTCAGGCAGTGCCACTGAGCGGCTCCCATGCCCGCCACAGCCCAGTCAGAGCGGACGTTTGTTGACGGGGAGTCACGTGGAAATCATGTCAATCTCAGAATTTGTAGGAGGATAAAAAGAGGTAATGGCGCCCAGCCGGCATGGCTTAGTGGTGAGCGTCGACCTGTGAACGAGGAGGTCACAGTTTGACTCCAGGTCAGGGCTC
This sequence comes from Myotis lucifugus, assembly GCF_000147115.1. Classification (NCBI taxonomy): domain Eukaryota; kingdom Metazoa; phylum Chordata; class Mammalia; order Chiroptera; family Vespertilionidae; genus Myotis; species Myotis lucifugus. The sequence continues at coordinate 69,590 of NW_005871839.1, read as the reverse complement.
AATCCCCAATGGGGAGCGTGCAGGAGGCAGCTGACTGATGATTCTTTCTCGTCTTTGATGTTTCTCTCCCTCTCTCTCTCCCTCCCTCTGGCTACAAACGTGACAGTGTTGATGTGGCGGTGACGATGACATGAACGTGGCGATGGTTAGAGTCCGGGACCAGGACTGAGGGCGGGTCTGAGCTGGAAATTGAACCTTATTCTTCTCAAGGTGAGTCGGCCCGGGACACGAAGGGGGTGGAGCACAGAGGACCATCGGCCGATCCCCCAACCAAGGCTTGAAATGGCAAAGAGAGAGGGAAGCCGTCAGGTTAGAGACGTGGAACGAAAACTCAAACCTTGACTGTCCCACCAGGAGAGATGTGCCCAAGAGAGGCGGGCACACCATGGGACGCGCTCTCACGAGCTCGGGCAGAACCGGCCCTGTTCTGCTTGGATCAGCCATTAAGGCCCCTGCGTTACGTGCGTGACAAGCGCATTCTTCCCTCGGACTAAGCAGTTGCTGGAAACAACGCCATTGCCTGCTGGTTGAGGCGGGAAGAGCATCTGGCAGGTGTTGCCTTCACCTGGCACGTGTTTGCCTTGTGGTAGGTCTTTCATTTACAGGTTTTTTAGTGAAGAAATTGCGGGTGGGCAGTCCCTGTGGGTGACTTGTCTTCGATTACTCCCTGTGCCTCACTGTCCTCCGTGTGGCTGTAATGAGATTTTCTCCGGAACATTAAGTTGGTAAAAATTTGTGGTTCTGGGGTCAAGAAGTGGCTTCGTAAAAATAAATATGTGTGTTAACGTGACATGTCATGATAATTGCTCCCTGACAGCCACGTGTTTTCAATCAGCGGCGCATGAGGCATTGCCCTGTGGGTGTGAGGTGGTGACCCAGCGTTCTGGGGTCCTCCCCTGTCCCTCCCAAATTTCACCCCCTCCCCCTCCTCTTCCTCCTAATCCCCCTCCTGTCTCCTCCCCCCCCCCATTACCCCTCCTTCCTTCTCAGAGCTGGGAGTCTTATCTTGGTTCCTGGGATTTAAAATGCTGGTATTTCACTCTGGGCCTCAAGGTACCCCGGAGCGATGATCGTGTGGTAGATAAATGAGACACAGCCAAGGTTAAAATTGGTTAAATATGCCGCCCGCCCACGAGAGTTCTCAGGCAGAGAAAGCTGAGGGTGCGAGTGTTGCCCATGAACAATTGAGACGAATCTGATAACATCCGATATGGACGCCGTGACCAGCCGGTCAGAAAGCGATTGATGGTGAGAAAAAGGTCTGAAGCGGACCCTTTGTTCCCCCCACGTAGGTGGTTCTGGTTCTTACATCAGTGCCTGGCACAGAACGTCCACTCTGCACACAGTCCTGAGTTAATGCATGAATGGTAAGGCGGGAGACGTCGTGTGGCAGTGCTGAGAGCAGGAGGGGCACCCCGGTGAGACTGGGGGGAGGGGAGGCAGGAGACACGTGGAAGGGCTGAGACAGAAACCCCGTCCCTGTCGACAGGCACCGTCCACGAGCCGACTTCCTGATGTTTGTCGGGGAGAAGGGCACAGACAGACGTGTTTGTACAGGCGGGGAGTCTGTGCCGTCCCAGGGGACAGGCCAAGGAGTCGGGCATCGGGCATCCTCAGGGCCTGGACTCGCAGGCGGATGGAAGCCAGGCCTGCTTTGTTGCTGTTGTTGGGGCTTTGTCACTTTTTAAAAAATATATTTTTATTGATTTCAAAGAGGAAGGGAGAAGGAGAGAGAAAAATACCAATGATGAGCGAGAATCTTGGATCGGCTGCCTCCTGCATGCCCCACACTGGGGATCGAGCCCACAACCCAGGGTGTGCCCTGACCAGGAATCGAACCCTGACCTCCTGGTTCATAGGTCAGTGCTCAACCACTGAGCCACGCCGGCCGGGCTGTCACTTTTTAAATCATTAATTCTGCTTTATTAAATGCGACACTCCCCTAGACCCCTTCCATCTTTTATTGTCCCCTCCTCCTCCTCTATCAGAGGCTCAGACTGTTTTCTCCCCGAATCTCTGTTCCCTTGCACCTTGGCTGGCCTTTCATCGGTTAGCAGTTCCAGGAGCAAATTGTCCTAAGTTTGGCAGAGGACACAAAATAGAAAGATTCAGCAGGAGAAGTTCCCACTCAAAGCCACACTGTTGCCCACCACCTGGGACCCAGGGCGAGACCCCGGGCCTTGGTGGGTGAGGGCTCAGGGGCGGACGGCCACGGAGGGGCCTGCCCAGCCGTCTCTCGGGAAACTGGGCCCCTGCCTCAGCTTCAGCCTGGCCCCCGGCCACCATAAAGACACTTTTTCATGATGAACTTGCTAAAGAAACGGCTCATCTTCTCTGACAAGGCTGGACATTCCTCGGAGAGGCTTCCTTTTGTTGTTTTATTTTCCTTAAAATACAAAAAGAGCCAAACATCTGGGCACCAAATGCCCAGAGTCTCTGGGAGGGTCCTCAGACGCTGCTCCGGGAGTCGAGAAGGTTGCCAGCGCGTTCGTGTGCGAAGGCTTGGCTGCCCCCACCCCCAGGTGACCTCCGTCCCAGGGAAGCAGGGGACCCGCTGGCAGGGAGCCGGCCTGGCTGTGGGAGCCCTGCTCGGCTGGAGGGTGCGAGTGCCCGACGCAGAGGCTCTGAGCCAGCCCTCTGCTGTAAGTGGTGCCAGGTGGCAGCCTCGGATCCGTGAGGACTGCCATCGAGGACAGGCCCTGAAATCGCTCAGCCTGACAACACAGCAGAGACCAGACTCCCAGTCTGCTTGCCCAGCACATCTGCCCCCGATCACAGTTCCTGCTGCTGCTGCTCCGCGTCCCGTCCGCGGGAAGGAAGGTCTGAAGCCCGTCAGGACTGTGGGAAAGGGGCCCACGCTCCCTGAGAGTGACCCTGGAAAAGTCTCGATTTCCTAAACCAATTCCTTCTATTAAATATTGGGAAAACTTCTACCTCATAGAGTTCTTATAGAGATCCAATATAATGTGTAGAGTAATTGATCATACTTATTCCTTCTTTAATAATACATTTTTATTGATTTCAGAGAGGAAGGGAGAGAGAGATAGAAACATCAATGATGAGGGAGAATCATGGATCGGCTGCCTCCTGCACACCCCACACCGGAAATCAAGCCCACAACCCTAGCATGTGGCCTGGCCAGGAATCCAACCGTGACCTCCTGGTTTATGGATCCACACTCAGCCACGGAGCCATGCTGGCCGGGCAATATCATCCTTATTCTATTCATGTTCACCTGGAATTCTAATCTCACCACCTTCTGCACCCCCAAATCTTTTCATTTATTTTCAGTTGGAAACGCCACACTTCCCAGGAAGTGACCTGAGGTCTCACCAACTGAAAGGCGTCTCCCTAATCTGAAGCATCCCCTCTTTGCACCTCACAGACGAAGGTGCTGCTGGACTTTGCCTGCATCGGTCGGGCTTCCTGTGGGGCAGTGAGATCCCGAAACTCGGTCGTGACACGTTACCTGTGTCCCCACGGCGCCTGGTGAACCCTGCAGGTGCGTCCACGGAAGCTGCAGGTCATCAAGCAAACGCACGGCTTGTGGGACGGCATTTCCTCCCTGTCCTCTGTCCCAGTGAGGGCTTTTATAGTTAATTTGAGAAAAAGTCATGTGACCCGGGCAATATGAAACTATTTTAAAACTCGACCATAATTTTATTTATACACATGGTAGCACAACTCCCTAAGGAATCATCTTAAGAGAGATCAGTAGTGAAGGCCACTGTCATAATTTGGTCTTTTTTAAAAAATATTTTTTATTGGTTTCAGAGAGGAAGGGAGAGGGAGAGAGAAACATCAATGATGAGAAACAATCATTGATCGGCTGCCTCCTGCATGTCCCACACTGGGGATCCAGAGCGCAGCCCAGGCCTGTGCCCTTGACCAGAATTGAACCTGGGACCCTTCAGTCTGCAGGCCAACACTCTATCCGCTGAGCCAAACCGGTTAGGGCTATGCTCTTTATGTAGGTTATAATTTTCAAAGGATGTTGCATCTGAAGAGGATTATAATTCCTGAGCTGTGGGTCACCTCAGCGCTCAAGAATGAATTGCTGATTTTCCCAACCGTCCTGCATTAAACCAAGCCCTGCACTCCTGGGCCCCATTAACCTGTCATCGGCTGTGATCTGTTTCTGGGGGAAGGTAGTGCCTGGCACTGAAATGTGTTGCTGATACCTGTGCGAGGTCGTCCCAGCAGAGCAGCGAGCAGCCGTGTGATGGTCCTGGGGAGGCTGACAAGACCGAGCAAGCGTCGCTAGCGTCCGCGTTGGGCGAGGATGCCATGGAGAGACACTCGCGCTGTTCCCGCCGACCCGAAGCAGGGGCACCCCTTACGTGGAGGCCTTCCGACTCCAGGGGGTCTTCCCACTCCCCGAGTCCGACTCCTGCCCATGTTGCACGCGTGCTCAGATGCATCTTCGGAAGAAGAGTTGGGTCCTGGGGGTGGAGGACCATCCTCACACATTTACATGTCGTGTCCAACTTGTCCAGGGCAGGTTTTCTCAAAGTAGGACTCTTGACCCATCTGCTGAGAATCACCTGGAATTGTGGGAAAGTTCACTTGGTGTCCCCGCCCCAGACCCACTGGCTGGCGCCCTGAGCATCTGCGTTTAACCAGCAGAGAGCCCTGAGCAGCTGCCGGGAAAGGGGCACTAGAACAGCAGTCCATGTCACTGTGGGCAACTCCAAGTTTTTGAGGAAGGGAAATAGTGGAAAGTTACACTCAAAAGAGTTTTTAAAAAAGAAAAACCCCAATAGCTGCATCTGCCTGCCTCATTCCTAGTTCTAAGGAAGAGAGCTGTTCCCTATGTGGTTCTGTGGTCCTTGGTCCGTGTGGTCCTGGGGTCCATGTGTTCCATGTGGTCCTTGGTCCATGCGGTCCTGTGGTTCTGTGGTCCATGTGGTCCTGGGGCCCTTGGTCCATGTAGTTCTGTGGTCCTGGGGTCCATGTGGTCCTGGGGTCCTTGGTCCATGTAGTTCTGTGGTCCATGTGGTCCTGGGGCCCTTGGTCCATGTAGTTCTGTGGTCCATGTGGTCCATGTGGTCCTGGGGCCCTGGGGTCTTTGGTCCATGTAGTTCTGTGGTCCATGTGGTCTTGGGGTCCATGTGGTCCTGGGGTTCTGTGGTCCATGTGGTCCTGGGGTCCTTGGTTCATGGGGTTCTGTGGTCCATGTGGTCCTGGGGTCCTTGGTTCATGTGGTTCTGTGGTCCATGTGGTTCTGTGGTCCTTGGTCCGTGTGGTCCTGGGGTCCATGCAGTCCTGTGGTACTGTGGTCCTGGGGTCCACGTGGTTCTGTGGTCCTTGGTCCGAGTGCTTCTGTGGTTCATGTGGTCCTGGGGTCCATGAACAATCTGTGGTCCATGTGGTTCTGTGGTCCTGGGGTCCATGTGGTTCTGTGGTCCTGGGGTCCATGTGGTTTTGTGGTCCGTGTGGGTCTGGGGTCCGTGTGGGTTTGTGGTCCTTGGTCCATGTGATTTTGAGGTCCATGTGGTTCTGTGGTCTGTGTGGTTCTGTGGGCCTGGGGCCCATGTGGTTCTGTGGTCCTGTGGTACTGTGGTCCATGTGTGTTCTGTGGTCCTGGGGTCCATGTGGTTTTGTGGTCCGTGTGGGTCTGGGGTCCGTGTGGGTTTGTGGTCCTTGGTCCATGTGATTTTGAGGTCCATGTGGTTCTGTGGTCTGTGTGGTTCTGTGGGCCTGGGGCCCATGTGGTTCTGTGGTCCTGTGGTACTGTGGTCCATGTGGTTTTGTGGTACTGGGGTCCATGTGGTTCTGTGGTACTGGGGTTCATGTGGTCTGATGGTTCTTGAAATGGCTACATGCTGTTTGTGAGGATGGAAGGAATGCAGTGGGAAAGCCATTGTGCTTTAAACTCATTTTTCCTTCACTTTGGGGGTTCACCTTATAGTCTGAAAAGACCCCCAACCTAGATTTTCTTCATTCCCATAGAAAGAGAGTATTTATCCTTAATTGCCTTTGACTCCAAGTATAAGATGAAACAGCTTGGATCCCTTTCTGGGTGCATTCATGATTTATGCTCTTCAAGGCAATTTTTGGAGTTAATAAAATGTAACAGGGCGGTAGCGGTACAGTGCGGGCAGCAAGGAGGTACGTATCTGAGCCCCATCTGGCATCACAGGAAGGGATGGCGCCAAATTTATAACTTAGCTATGACGTCTAATAATCACCAAATGTTCCACCAGACCCCCTTGGCTACTTCCCTGACAGCAGAGACATGCACACGCGCACCAGTGGGAAGATGCAGGTTTCACATCCTAACCAACGCAGCCCTGTCTGTCTCCCGATATCCTCCAGAAAGGTCACTCTGACATACCACACGGCCCACTTTCCCCCAGGACACTGAACCTGCATCACGCACACGTGTACACGTCTACATGGGAACACAGACACAGACGCACACAATGAGTATTGACGGGAAAAATGATGCTGGAATGTAAATCCTTTCTCTTGAAGACACAGTCGTGGAGCGTTGTCCGGGATGGTCATTGCTTGGGGGATTCACCTGATGTCATTTGTTTGGAGGCCAGTTGAGATGCGCCTCATTTGTTGCCATTTAGTTTTTTTCATGAATAGACTTTATTTTATTAAATATATTTTTATTGATTTCAGAGAGAAAGGGAGAGGGAGAGAGAGATAGAGAAACATCAATGATGAGAGAGAATCATGAATTGGCTGCCTCCTGCACACCCCCTCCTGGGGATCGAGCCTGCAACCCGGGCCTGTGCCCTTGACCAGAATCGAATCCGGGACCCTTGAGTCCGCAGGCCAATGCTCTGTCCACTGAGCCACACCAGCCAGGGCCATCGATGTTATTTCTTAGAGCACCTTATGTTTCCAGAAAAATCAATCAGAAAGCAATGGCAGCTCCCCTCTATCCCTTCTCACCCCTGATCCAAAGTTTCTCTCTTAAAAGGTCGCATTACTGACGGACACTTACAACATTTGGTGAGTTACTACCAACACATGTTAATGAACTAAAATACACCCATAGTTATGCTAGGGTTCATTCTGCCCATGCAGCTTATGAGTTTTGACAAATACAGTGTCATGTATCCATCATTACAGTGTCACTACCCTACATGCCCCTCATTTATTCCTTCTCGGACGCCCTTTCTTTATGCAGATCCAAGTTCCTTCTTTCTGCAGAACTTCTTTCAATGTTCCTCACAGGGCAGAACTGTGGGAATCAAATCCGTTGTTTGTCTGAGGGGGTCTTTATTTCTCCTTCACTTTCAAAGGATGTGTTTGCTGGCTACAGAATTCTGGACTGACTTTTCTCTCAACACTTTAATATCTTCCTCCGTTTTCTTCTTGCTTGTGTGGTTTGTGAATCCAAGTCTGATGTCATTCTTATTTTGTTCCTCTCTAAGTGAGGTGGATCCCCACTCCCACACCCTTTGTCTTCGGTTTTCTGAAGGCTGACTGTGATACGCTAGGTGTGGGTATTTATCCTGTGTGGTGCTCTCTGAGCTTCCTGGATCTGTGGTTTGGTGTCTGTCTTTAATTTTGAAAACTTCTCAGTTAGACATTATTAGTTTATATTTTTCTGTTCCTTTCTTTCTTCTTCTAGTATTCCCATTACGTATATGTTACACTTTTTGTAATTGTCTGACAGTTCTTGGCCATTCTGTTCTTTTTATTTTCTCTTTACATTTTAGTTAGAGAAGTTTCTCTTGACATATTTTTGAGCTCGCTGGTTCTTTCATTGGCCATATTCAGTCTACAGATGATCCTCTCAAGACATTTTTCATTTCTATTACAGTGTTTTGAATTTCTGGATGTCCTTTCTATTCTTCCTTAGTTTCCATTTCTCTGTTTATATTACCCATCTCTTCTTATGTGTTGTCCACTTTTTCCATCAGTGGAATACAAATCCTAGTTGTTTGGAATCTGTGGTCTGATCATCATGGCTGATGACGTTTGCTTTGTCTCTTCAGATGATGCTTTTTGCCTAACAACCTGTCTTGTAGTTTTTTATTGGAAGATGGACATGATGTACTGGATTAAAGTAACTGAGGTCCGTAGTCCTTCAGCGTGTGGTTGCGTTTACCTGGCCAGGAGGAGGGCATGTGCGCAGTCTGCTGCAGCAATGGTGTCAGAGGCCAAACTTTCCTCTGCTGACCTTCGCTTTTGTCTTCCCTTTCAGCCTTTGGTTTCTGTAGAGACTTCTTACCTGGTGTCTGCGACCTGCAGCTCTTCCTGTTGTAAACCCGTTACCACGTGAGAGCCCTGCTGATGTGCTGAGGCGTGGGGAGGGCAGCGGTCTGCATTCCCGGGAGCTCGGAAAGCCCAGACCACCTCCGGCCAGAGCATGAAGAGCCAGGCAGCGGACAGAGGCGTGGGTGACAGAGCAGCATGAAGAGAATGGAACAGTCACTGGCAAACTTCAAGGAATACTTCATTATCCATTTGGGTTAAAAGTAGTAAGTATGCCCATTGTGATGGTACATCTTATGTCAGCTTGACCGGACCCCAGGGGGCATGGTATTTGGTCACATGTGTGTCCGGGAGTTTCTAGGTGAGATTAAGATGAAATCAGTGGACTGAGTACAGCTCACCCTCCACAGTTCGTGGCCTCATCCCATCTCCTGGAAGCCTCTTAGAACGAGCAGGAGGAGGAGGTCTGCTCTCTGCCTGGCACTGGAGGTGAGTGAGAGCTGGGCCTCTGGCCATCGGATGTGGATGGAGCTCTCGCCGCCACCTCCCCTGGTTCTCAGGCCGTCAGACTGCGATCTGGGCCTTCATAGCGCCCCTATCACCTGGGTCAATTACACACACACATACTCACACATACACGCGAAACATTTACATACATGTGTGCATATGTCTCCTGTTGGTTCTGCTTCTCTGCAGAACCTAACAAATGCTAATGATATTATAATCAGTTTATATTAATATGATACTAGATTGATAATCAGTGGACATGACATTTAAAAACCATTATACTGAAACTCTGTAAGAAGTAGATGCTTTTAGCCCGGATGGCGTGGCTCAGGGGTTGAGTGTCAACCTATGAACCAGGAGGTTAGGGTTCGATTCCAGGTCAGGACACATGCCCAGGTTGCGGGCTCCATCCCCTGGTGGGGGAGGGGGGGGCGCGTACAGGAGGCAGCAGAGCAATGATTCTCTCTCATTGATGTTTCTGTCTTTCTCCCTCTCCCTTCCTCTCTGAAATCAATAAAAGCATATTAAAAATATTTTCTGTATATAGGAAGTATTTTCTGTATATAGGAAGTATTACCAGATTACCAAAACTTTCAAGACATTTAAAAAATGAAAAGTGATAATTTAGTTTTCAAAATAAAAATGTCTGTTAACCACTATGCTTATTAGGCTTGCTACTGAATATAGTGAAATTTCTAAATTCCTCCAAAATGCAAAACATAGCTACTGCACAAACAGTGTCTCTAAATTTCCCTTGGCTATTTTTTCCAGCTACATTCTCGGTGATCTCACAGTTACTAGACGCTCAGACCCACGAGGTGTCCACGGATGGTGGTGTGCGGGAACATCTGTGCATCTCGGCCGCTCCCCAGGCCTGTGCTCTGCTCCGAGGCTCAATCAGGCTGTGAAGGCTGTGGCGGAACTGGGACTTCCTGCACCCAATGATTTTGTTTAAGGTTGTTCGGCGTGCGCTCCGCCCCCTTAATCAAGCTGATACTGTGGGTATTTTGGGTTGTGTGGGCATCTGGCTGTGAATAGATGCAAAATCTTCCCGTTTTCAAAGATGTTTTTTGTTTCTTTGTGACAATCTCCATGACCGTCACCATGCGCATTTGAAAGGGTAATTTCTCTTGTCCGGGCCTGGAAGGTCTGCTCAGAATAGAGCAAGTCTCCCCCCCGCCCCATTCCTGAGAATTGTCCCCCAGGACAGCAGCGCCCTGACACCCCCCCCCCCATTCCGAAGAACTGTCACCCAGGACAGAGGCGCCTGGCCCCCCCCCCCCACTCCTGAGAACTGTCCCCCAGGACAGCAGCGCCCTGACACCCCCCCCCCCACTCCTGAGAACTGTCCCCCAGGACAGCAGCGCCCTGACACCCCCCCCCCCCACTCCTGAGAACTGTCCCCCAGGACAGCAGCGCCCTGACCCCTTCTCCATGAACAGGTGCTTCTGGGGAGCAAGGTTCTCCAGCGTCACCGTCCTCAGTGACATGCCAGCCCCTTGGAGTGAGCACTTCTTTAGTATAAAAACAGCCGGGCCGGGCGGCTCAGTGGCTGAGCGTCGACCTATAAACCAGGAGGTCACGGTTCCATTCCTGGTCAGGGCACAGGCCCAGGTTGCGGGCTCAGTCCCATGTGGGGTTGCAGGAGGCAGCCTATCAATGATTCTCTCTCATCATTGGTGTTTCTCCCTTCCTCTCTGAAACCAATAAAATTATAGGGCTCATTTTCTTACTTTAGGAAAAAGACTATTTTGGTCCACACCGAGATGTTTCTGTGTAACTTGAAGTTATTTTAATCTCTGCCTGTGACCCCGGGTGTGTCCTGCAGTGAAGAGGTCAGACCTGGTTGCTGCCCCGCCCGCCCCTCCCACAGGCCTGTTCGCCTGCCCAGCGCTGCTTGCCTGTCTTCTCAGAGAGGGCGCATGTGCCCTTATTCTAACACCCCTGGGGCCCTCCTTCATCCCTCGCTCGCTGACATACAGTCCATGTTTGCTTTTCTTTCTCCGCTTTCCTACCTACTATGCATTGTGAGTAGGACGGAGGCTGTCCCTTAACCTCTAACATCCAGGGAAACGGCTGGGTGGGTCGTCACTAATGAGGGTGTGCATTTCCGGGGCTGTGACTAAAACGGTTCGTGGCCAGCCAGGGGCCCACGGGGAGAGCGTGAGAGGAAGAAGCTGTGCCTGCCCCCCCCCGCCCCCATGCTGACAGGTGATTGTGGGCCCACACGCAGGGCCTCACTGTAGCCCAGGAGACACATAGAGCAGGCAGCTTCCAGCAGCCCCCATTGGAAGCTGCAGTGACGCAGCCAACCTGCTCCACCCCAATAATAGTCTCTGGTCTGGGACCCTCTCCATCCCCCAGCTCCTCATCCGAGACCCTGACCCTGTGACCCTGAACTCTGACCTGCAGCCTTCCCGAGACGTTGAGCCCTGCGGCTGGTCCTGAGCTTCTCTGTACGGCTTCGCACAAATCCTGCTCGGTCACCTGAATGTCACTCCTCGGCCTGTTCACCTACTTCCCAACTCTGGCTGCTCTTTGCTTTTCCGTGTAGAAAGGAGGAGAGCAGGTGTGTCCAGGGGATGAGAAAGATGGACGGTTCAGGGGATGGTCAGCAGGAGGTGCTGGAGGCAGGTGTGGGCTCGCCGCCTGCACCCCGAATGAACGTCTGTGACACCGTTGTCTGAGACAGAGAGGAAAGCAGCCAGCACAAGGTCCCGGCCCTGAGGGACATGAAGATTTGGGGGTCCTGTGCCTGGGAAGCCATGGAGACGTGTGGCTAGCCTGTGGATGAGCCTGGGTGGAGGGGGTGACTCACCATGAGGTAAGGATTTTGGTGAGCGAGTGACAGGGACAGGAGGAAGGTGCGCAGTGAGGAAGGTGGGAGGGGGCAGGCCTCCATGGGGGGCATGATACAGGGTCGTGGGTTACCCTTGCTGGGCGGGCAGGGACTAGAGATGGGGTTGCAGTGACCAGCTCAGTCGCAGCCACGGGTAGAGGGAGAAACACTGCGGGAGCATGGAGCGCTCAGGCTGCCCTCCCAGGGCCCGGCCTCGGCCTGCACACAGCGGGAGCTGCTTTTGGAAAGCGTCGCTGTGTTGCCAGTGCCCTGGATGGCTGGGGGGTCGGGGGGGGGGGCGGCTCTGGGTCTCAGGACGGAGACCCTCGGGCTTCCCAGCCGTCCAAGTGGGCTGGCGGCTGCGTGGAGGGGCCACTGCAGGCCGGGGAGGCGGGAGGCAGGGGGCACGGCTGCCTCTCTCATGGCGCTCCCCCAGGTGTCACAGGTGCCAGAGGAAGGGCGGTCGGCACTGACATTGACACTGAGGCTCAGTTCCTTGCCTGAGGCCACACGGTGTTGGCTGGCAGACTGGAGGGAAAGCCAAGTTCCCTGTCATTTATGTCACGTCACCTTCTCACCTCCGGGCCGACTTCCCCAAGAGGAAGTGAGTTGAAACCCTGTCACTCAAGGTCGCGAGCACCTGCACCGCACGCCGGTTTGGAAACCTGACTCCTCAGAATCCACAATGTGCTTCTTTCACAACCAGCACATGCAGGCCTAGGCCTCCCCTCCCTCAGACCCTGCAAAGCCGCTGGGCAACAGCGAGAGGCGGGTGGGAGCGAGACAAGCCCCTACTCGGACGGGTGATGGCTCGGTGCTCAGCCGGGACCTGAGGCCGAGGGGGCCCGGCCGGGTGACCTGGGCCAGCGCCAACGCGGATGGGCAGAGAACGGGTTACTTATGAACTTGCCAACATGCCAGACTCCAGGCCTGTGAGTGACAGCTCAGACGTGTACGAACAGTCCAATCTGAGCCGAATGTCACAGCCTGGGAGGGAACCGTGTGGAAAGGAAGAAAGCGGGCTTCCTGCACTAGAGACAGAAGGGAACCAGCGGAGACATAGGGCCCATTCATTGCACAAGCGCCCGTCAGGTGTTCTGCGCGCGCGCACACACATACACTCACACATACACACGCACACTCACGTGCATGCATACACACTCATATTACACACATGCACACACGCACGCACATACACACACGCACATACACACTCACACTCACATACACACATGTACACACTCACATACACTCACTCTCACACTCCCACGCACCCACACGCAATGACACGGATAACCTGGCAGCTGGGTGGCAGTACCGTTAACGTGAGGGGGTGGGGACACAGAGGGAAAGCTAGACCATCTCCTTGAGTAAACATTTGCGCTAATTTCTCAGCAAATACGAGTTCACACTAACTCTCTGCATTAGTGCCTGTTCCTGTTCCCAAGATCTACTTGTTTTGCCGAATAACGCATGGTCGCATTTATTCTGTTTGAACAGAAACTTACTTACCTGACACCCTGTTCTTAGCCAATCATAGCAGTTAGCCCTGCCCTCTGCTCTCACACTGTCCTGGGCAAATATTCCTGCTTATTCTGATTTCCCTTTTTTTAATTTTATTAATCCTCACCTGACGATATTTTTCCATTGATTTTTAGAGAGTGGAAGAGAGAGGGCAAGACAGAAACATGAATGCTGATGCTCTGTCCACTGAGCCAAACCGGCCAGGGCCTTATTCTGATTTTCTTAAAGTAACAATCCTTGGGGGAGAGGGGAGAGAGAGGAGAGGGGGGTGTTTATCCAAACCTGCGCCTCTCCGGGGCCTGGATTGGTGGTTGCGGTGCCACTCACAGGTGTAAGAGGCAGACACCTCACACTCCTCCCGAATCCCTCCCGATCCCCCAGTTCGAGTGGGGTGGCCCCTGCACCCCAACGCTCCCTGCTTTCCTCCCCAGCACAGCGGACTCTGTAACCGGGTCCTCCTCCCCGGCTCAGGTCGGCCGCTGTGTCCACTGGCCGGTGCCCACCTCCTTGCCCAGCTCGTGCTGGTCCACCCCACGCAAGTTTCAGGTGACCCTTCAGGAAGAGGCTGCTGCTCTAATTCCTTAGCTTGTTTCTCCAGGGAACACCCTCCCTGTTTATCAGAAACCATTTTCTTTCCCACTAAAGGTTTCTTTTTCTACCATACAGATGATCACAATGAATTCATACAGTGTTTTGATGTTTTACTGGGAAGAAGCAACAGGAAATGAAATACTTTACGGCAGGAGCTGTTCAGACTCTGAACGGAGGCAGGAGGTGCAGGGAGCAGGCGTGACCCCGTCACCAGCTCTCAGGGGCCGCAGGTGGCAGGTCCTGGCCTCGCTCTGTGGAGACGGGAGCCTGCAAGGAGACTCGTAGGGCGCGCCAAGCGCTTGGGACGATTCCCTCGGCTCCCCTTGGTATCCCATCACTCAAGCGTCCGTCCCGCCCTCACGAGTCTTAAGGTCTCGCCCCACACCACGAAGCCCCGCCTGCACTCATGAGGCCACGCCCCAATGCACACTAGGCCACGCCCCCACACCACGAGGCCACACCCAACATCCACGAGGCCCTGCTCTCCGCCCACGAGGCCCCGCCACACGCCAACAAGGCCCCGCCTCCGCCCACAAGGCTCCACTGAGGAGGCCACGTCCCACTCCCAGGAGACCCTGCTGTCCAAGGAGG
>NW_005871839.1:53200-54486 GCF_000147115.1 Myotis lucifugus | reverse complement strand
TTCTGTCTTTGAATCTGGAATACTATATCATGAATTAAGCAATACAGTCAACTTTGTAAAAATATACTAGTAAACTTTTCATGATTAAAAAAATCAAATGGGAAAAATATCCTCGGGTGAGGATTAACGAGAGAGAGAGAGAGAGAGAGAGAGAATAAGATTAAAGAACGCCTAAGAGTTCCCATCATAAATTTATCTTTTTTACCGCTTTTTAAGAAATTGGCTCTATATGAGATGATACACGCTAACCAACCGTCCTGCCGCATGTCAATCACATCTCAATAAAATGGGAACGAGGACTGGCTCATCGTTGCTGTCACAGGTCCCCCTAGAGCAGCGGTTCTCAACCTGTGGGTCGCGACCCCTGAAAATACATCCTGCATATCAGATATTTACATTACGATTCATAACAGTAGCAAAATTACAGTTATGAAGTAGCAACGAAAATAATGTTATGGTTGGGGGTCACCACAACATGAGGAACTGTATTAAAGGGTCGCGGCATTAGGAAGGTTGAGAACCACTGCTAGAGCAAGCATGTCAAACTCAGAGGCATGCGGCCCACTGGCTTCAATTTGACATGCTTGCCCCTAGGCAGTGATGGCGAACCTTTTGAGCTCGGCGTGTCACCATTTTGAAAAACCCTGACTTAACTCTGGTGCCGTGTCACATATAGAAATTTTTTTATCTTTGCAACCATAGTAAAACAAAGACTTATATTTTTGATATTTATTTTAAATGCCATTTAACAAAGAAAAATCAACCAAAAAAATGAGTTCGCGTGTCACCTCTGACAGGCGTGTCATAGGTTCTCCATCACTGCCCTAGAGAGTAACCTGTCGCCCCCTCATCACATGCCCCGGGCCCAGGGTGGGGGAGGGGGTGGATTTCGTGGGTGGGAAGGAGCCCGGAGTTTCTGTGGGGGGTGGGAGTGAGGCGGAGACTTCCCGGCAGTGGGCACATCTCACCCTTTCATCCGACACCGACGCTCCTTACCCGTGAGGTCCGCCCTTCCCAGCAGCATCCACGGGGCCAGAAAAGGCTCCAGAGAACAAGGGAGGGAAGATGCTCCAAAAAGCATTTTCTGGAAGCGAGCTCCTGCCTTGCTGCTATTGTTAAAAGCAGAAACGGTTCTTTGGAGACAAAGAAAAGGGTGTAAGTGCGTGTGGGGTGCCCCGGCCCTGGAGGTGGGGAGAGGTGGGGGTTGTGGCACGGTGGGCGGGCCGGGGCTCCTGACTCACCTCCTCCTGCACACCCTTCAGCCTCGTCGTCCTCTGTCCAGGGGG
>NW_005871839.1:44808-53100 GCF_000147115.1 Myotis lucifugus | reverse complement strand
GAGAAACAGAAAGGAGAGGATTGATCAGGGAGTGCACGCTGCTCCACTTCGTTCCGGAGTAGCCGGTCTGTGCTGATATCTGCCTCCCCATCATGTAAGCACATTCCATATCCTGTCAGCATCTGGTTCAATGGAGAGTCATACCACAGTGAGACTCCAGGGTCCCCCAATAACACCGATCGGAACTCCGTCCTGTGGTCCCCGACACAGGTCTCCTCTCCCGGGGCCGACTGTTTCCTCCCGTGACTCGTGGCGCCGTGGGCACGGGCTCGCAGAGACGCCACCATCAATCCTCATCCGATCTCATCCTGTTATAGACCCAGGGCCCCTGCAGCCGCGTGTGCTGGGGAGTTATTGTGATCCTAGGGGGGAAATACCATTTATATGACAATGGTCATATGATTATGGTCAAAATACGAGAGAAAGGTTAAGGGAAATGTGGCGATGGAGAAAGATACTATTCAGATGCAGAAACACCGAAACGTGAAGAGGTAAGATGTCCCTGGGCCCTCGCACTGCTGGGCTGGGTCTCTGCTTTCCTCTGTCTGAGTCACACTAACTCCCGGGATCTCGTCTGCCCCCAGACTTCCCCGTGCTCATCCCGATGCCTCGGGTGTCTCTCGGAATCCATATCCGTCAGGTCGTTTCTCCGTGTGACTTCATTCCGTGATTCTCATTTTCTTTTAAATATACTTTTATTGATCAGAGAGGGAGGGAGAGGGAGAGAGAGAGAGAAACATCAATGATGAGAGAGAATCATGGATCGGCTGCCTGCTGCATGCCCCCCACTGGGGATGGAGCCCACAACCCGGGCCTGTGCCCTGACTGGCAATCGACCCGTCACCTTCTGGTTCATAGGTCGACGCTCAACCACTGAATGGTGCCGGCCAGGCTCCTTTCCACGTTTCCGGGTCTAGTAACAAGTCAAAGAGGACGGCCACACGGGTTTTCTGTCTCGGGAGCCGTGTGCCCGTCTTCCCGGGACCTGGGCCCGTGAGGCTGGGAGCAGCCCCTTTATCTCTGCATCAGCCGTGCCAGCAGTCAGGCCGCTTTTCGCTTGTTTATTCATCCACTTCTTGCTCCAAAAATGACTAAAGAATGGAACCGATTAAGTAAAATGCTCATATGCTAGACATTCCCAGACTTCAAGACAGTGCCATCCGGCTACGGGCGCTCTGAGCGATAATTGACATGGACTCGTTTCTTATGGAATTCTCTAGTTCGCTTTAAAATCGCTTCTTCCGCCAGTGGGGCCCCGCCCGGGGGGACTCGGGCTCTCTGAGGAAGTGAGGGGCCCCCAGGCCCGTGCCCACCACTGAGACGTTGGCAGCTGCTTGTGTCCAGGCTCGGTCTGTGCTCGGCCGGCTCATGGGCAGTTTCCGGCCCTGGTCACGCCGCGTCCCCGTTTCTGACGAGGGCGTCAAGCTCCTTCCCTCCAGCACACAAGCCGAAAAGCTGGGTGTAACCAAAGCCAAGAGAGTGAAATGTACAGATTCTTCAGAAAGAGAAAGCGGGACCATTCTCTTTGGGATGGATTCTTGTTTTGTTGTAAAATTTCCATTTTTATTTATTTTTTAAATGTATCTTTATTGTTGAAAATATTACAGATGTCTCCTTTCCCCCCATCGACCCCTGCTCCCTCCCAGGCCTCACCCCACTATTGTCTGAGTCTGTGGGTGATGCATATGTGGTTAATCTCTTCCCTCCCCATCCCTTTCCCTCTGAGAATCAATCAGGCCTCTATGCTTCTATGTCTCTGGATCTATTTTGTTTGTCGGTTTATTTTGTTCATTAGATTCCACATGTGAGTGAGATCGTGTGATACTCGTGTCGCTCTGACCGGCTTATTTTGCTTAGCATGACACTCTCCAGGTCCCTCCATGCTGTCGCAACGGGCAAGACAGCCTTCTTTTTCACAGCTGCATAGTATTCCACGGCGTAGCTGCCCCACAGCTGTTTTATCCACTCGTCTGCTGATGGCCCCTTGGGCTGTTTCCAGATGGGTTTTAAATACACGCAATTATCACGTGTACTCAGCTGGAGCCTATTGTGTGCAGAGACCCTGACCCCTGACGGGGTGGGGGCGGGGTGGAAGGGGCAGAGACGGGCCTTTGTGCTGAGTGAAGGGTACCCCCTGGCCGTCACTGCAGCTCTGTCTCGTTCTCTGGCTGCTTCTGCACAATGAGCTCGCCGAACGAGCTACGAATCGGAAACCCCGAGGCAGGTAAGCGGTGGGAGGCGCTGATGTTCCTCTGGGTCTGCTCGGACCCCTGCCTGGTGTTATTCCCGTAAACTCGGAGGATTTTGTTTAAGAGCAAACTGGCTGGACTTACATGTTGATCTGACGCTGCTATCACCTCGCGCCGCCCTGGCCCCTGCCCTCCCCACACCGACTTTCGGTACGAGTTTACATTTCCTTCTGGAGAGGTTTAAAGTGTGAAGATGACAAACCCTGTGCATATTTAATTTACACTAAACAAACAAATTGTTGACTGTAAGAAACTGTATTAAAATGATTCCGCACGGAGCGTGTTATGTGAGGCCCCCTCCCAGGCTCAGGTAAAGCCGGGCAAACCGCTACGAGTCTAAACAGCCCAGTTAGAATCCAGCGTCTGCTCACTTTCACAGAAAAGGAATGTGACAGTAACATTTCCTGAGGCTTCGAGGAAAACAGTGTGGTCGCCTCAGATCTCGCTCCACGTCCCATGAGCCCCAGGGACCCGGTCCCGGGATGCGACCTTCTCACCTCCGCCCGCTTCCTCCCAGTCGTCAGTGCTGCGTGCTGTGCTGTCAGCGTATTAAACGGGTGAATTACTCACACAGGTGGCTCCTGGAAATGAAACACCGTTCAGCACTGAAGCCAAAACTGTAAATCTGAAGAGCATGAGGGACGGCTACGCCAGCATCACAGGGCCGCCCTCTTTCTAAGATTGTGGCTTTTAATGTCCCGCTTGTTAGACCACAGGGCAGGCTTTCTGGGACGCCAGCAGATTCGACCCACCCCCCCCCAAAACTATATCAACCTGCCAGTGCATGGAAAACTGTTGTTGGGCATTGGCTGGTGTGGCTCAGGGGATAGGGCATCGGCCTGCGAACCAAAGGGTCCCAGGTTCCATTCCAGTCAAGGTCACGGACCTCGGTTGCAGGCTCCTCCCCAGCCCCCACCCCTCTGCCCTGGCCGGGCGTGTGCAGGAGGCAACGAAACGATGTGTTTCTCTCACATCGATGTTCCTCTCTGTCTCTCCCTCCCTCGTCCCCGCTCCCTAAAAATCAATGGAAAAATATCCTCGGGTGAGGATTAGCAACAACCACAAAAAACACCTGTTGTTGGAATAGAAAAATTACAGGCCATTTTCACCTGAAAAGCTGTACCCACACAAATGTCATTGTATGGACTGTGTTTAGAAAACAAGCTCTTCAACCAGAAATAAATACCGACTTCTCTGCCGAGCTGTGATTTGGCTGGAGGGTGATTATTTTTCTTTCTCTTTTTCAAACTGAGGAAACGTTGGCTAACGACGTCGTGTTAGTCTCAGGCGGACATTACCGTCTGCGATCTGGGTACCGTGCTGCGTGCTCACCTGTGCCCCTCGCCACAGGTCCGACCTCCCCGCCCCCTGCACACACCACGCTGCTGTCTGTGTCTACGCGTTCGGTTTGGGTTTGTTTGTTCATTTGCTTTTGCTTTATGTTCTGCGTGTGAGTGAAAACGTGTTTGTTTTTTCCTTTCCTGTGTGATTTATGCCACTTGGCCTGACACCCTCGAGTACGATCCCTCTTGTCACAAAGGCCGTTTTTCACCTTTTCTATGGCTGAATCATGTTCTTCTCGACTCATCCTCTGTCGACGGGCACTAGCTGTGTCCGTATTTGGCTGCTGTGAGCTGGGAGGCACGGGCATCTTTTTGGATGAAGACTCAAAAGAAGGATTGCTGGGCCATAAGGTAGTTCTGTTCCTGTTTGAGGAGCCTCCATGCTGTTTCCATGGTGACCGCACCCGCATTCCCACCGCAGTCACACGGAGGCGGAGCTCCCGCACGCTCAGACCGCCCTGCGGACCCAAGGACTCGGCTCCTGTGGTGACTGTCGCTCCAGCCACGCTGGCTCCTGGCCATCCTTGGCTCGTGTGGCCCGTGCCCCCCTCAGGCCTGTGCACGGAGGTCCCTCCGCCTGGAATGTGCTGTCTCCGCCCAGATGCCACCTCCCCAGGGAGGCTGCCCGCCTTGCACACCCACCTGTGCCTTTACCTGTCCGGCGCCTGGTTATCCCACGTCTGCACTGGGCATGGGCTTCGCGGGGACACCGCTGGGCAGTGGTGGCCTCGTCGCTGGGAAACACTTCATAGCACACGGGCGGGCAGTGGACAAACACATAAGCCATTCCCAGTGTGATCAGGAGACGCCAATGGGCGTGGTTTCCAGCAGCCCCTCTGGGCTCCGTGCCCACCTGCCTGCCACCAGGGACTGTAACAGGCTCAGCACCTCGAACCCATGAAGAGAGAACTTCCCGGGCCTTCGTGCACCTGCCGTCGTGAGGGTCTGGGAAGCCGGTTACGCAGGCGGCTCCTCCTGCCTCTCGGCCCTCGAGAGAGAGCTCAGGGCGCAGGCGTTGCTGAGACGCCGTCTCCCAGATGTGAAGCCGGTTGAAGACTACAGTTCATACGTAACAATCTATCACATGTCCAATCCTATGTAATAAAAGGCTAATATGCAAAATGTCCCCTCGACCGGGGGCGGGGCTGACTGGCCAACCTCCTGTGTCCCCTCCCCCCAGCCGACCTGGCAGATCGCCCGAACGGGGCGGCAGACCCCACCCGTGCAGGAATTCGTGCACCCGCCTCTCGTATAAAATAAAACCCACCCTGGCGGGTGGCTCCTTTGGTTGGAACGTCGTCCCATACACCGAAAGGTTGCAAGTTCGATCCCTGGTCAGGGCACCTGCAGGAGGAAACCGATTGGTGTTTCTCTCTCTCTCTCTCTCCCTCTCTCTCTCTCTCTCTCTGAAATGAATGAAAAACATTGATTTCTAGGGTGAGGATTTAAAAAAATAAGTAAATAAAATAGAAATCAGACCATTAAAAATCTTTAATATCTAGGTTGCAAGAGGTTGGTTTAACTCGAATAAAGTCAGGAAAGAAAAACAACGATGCCACCAGGGGGTCCCGGGGAAACCGTTCCCTCTCCTCCCTGTTTACAGGCACCTTTCCGTCCAGCGCTGCCCTCTGTGTCTGCCTCCGAGGCTGTGGCCTGCAGAGCATAGAACAAGGCGGGACAGGAGCACCAGGGCCTTAAAGACAGCCGTTCACAGGCAGCAGCGTCGAGCTGAGAGGAAGGCGGACTATAAAAATGTCTAATGTTCATGTAAAATTGATGGGCTTTACAGTCCTCCTTTCTCCACGGGGATTTTTGAATAAGCGATGCATAATTCAAGCCTGGTTTTCAGGCGGCCTCAGTCCCCGTCGCGGGGACTCTGGGGCGACCTCTGGCCCTCGCGGCGTCTGGGGTCCGGCTGCGTGAGGGCTGGTGCAGTGCAGGCATTTTAATGAGTCAGAGCGCCATTCCCTTAGAGCTCACAGAAGCCTCCGTTGGTGAGAGAAAGGAGACAGGAAAATTGACAGAGAAAAATAGCAGCGTTACTTTGGAGATTTGAAGGAAGTAAAATGAGCAAAGAATATATTTAGAAAGTAGAGTCTGAAGTCAGTGAAGAAGGAAGTGGAATAATGTGCTGATTAATAGTCACTCATCACTAATTTCTTAACAAAATGGAGTGTTTTCATATTGTCCGTTTTCACCACTGAGCTTGTAATAATAATCCACGTCAGTCTTCTTTACCCATTCATTTGTTTCAAGGATGCTTCCGTTGTTTGTTTGTTCTTTGAAAGTCGTATTTTCTATATATATTGATTGATTGACTGATTGATTTCATAGAGGAAGGGAGAGGCAGAGAGAGAAACATCAATGATGAGAATCATTGATCAGCTGCCTCCGACACATTTCAATATGTTGTGTTTTCATTATTTTTAACCTGGAAATATTGTCTAACATCCTGTGTTTTCTCTTTTGATCCATGAGTTACTTAGAAACGCGGGATTTGACGTTCACATATTTGAATAGCTTCTTATTAATAACTTTAAATGGAATGTTCTGTGTGAAGAACATACTATGAGTCCAGTCACGTGACTGCATCGAGACTCGATTATCGGTGCGACGGGCAGTGTGCTCAGAAAATGCTCAGGTGCAACGGACAAAAGTGCGTTCTGGTTTGTCGATCGTATTTTCTGTGACTGTTAATTGTGCCGACGTGCTCGGCCGCCTTGTTCGGGCGTCTGTGTCCCTCGTGACTCTTTTGTGTAATTGTCCTCTCGGTGGCTGAGCTGTGAGTGACAGCTTCTCCGATTCAACCAGTGGGTTTGTGTATTTATCTTTTTAACTCAGTCATGTTCTGCTTCACACATTCTCCAGTTCTGTGGAAGGTGCACACATGCTTGTAATTATCATGTTTTCTCAGCGAGTTGACTCCTTGTTGTGAAAGGCCTTTCAGCCCTGGCGGGACTTGCTGTCCCTGCGTCCGTCTGCCTGGCCTGCTTCTAATGCACCGGCCGTAGCTCCTTCATAACCTGGGATCCGTAAACACGTTGTTCCGTCTTTCACTCGGAACCATGTTTGTCTTTATGTTAAAAGTGTGTCTTTGGAGGATGTGGAGCAAAGGGACCCTCTGACTGCGGGGTGGAAACTGGGGGGCCTCGGAGGAAGCAGTTGGAGGCCCTCAAGATGTCGCCTGGAGCCACCTGTAACCTCCACCCCTCCTGGGCATCGGCCCGGAAATTTGAAACATTTCTTTGTAAAGACGTGTGCACCCCTATGTTCACTGCAGCGTCACTCACGGTGGCCAAGACGGAGACAACCACGTGTCCTTCCATCGGTGACTGGATGGGGAGGAGGTGGTACGTCTGTTCAGCGGAATCTCAGCCACCAGACAGGGCGGAACACAGCAGGAATGGATCTGACAGGATCACACGAAGAAAACAAGTCGGCGGGGGAAGAAGAAGAACCACACGATTCCGCTGATACTCGAATTATAAAGCAGAAAGCAGCCAACGGGATAGACAAACAAGCAAAGCCTCAGAGACAGAGACCACAGTGTGCGTTACAGGGGGAAGGGGTGGGGAGGGGAGGGAAGGGGCCGAACGGCAGTGACGGAAGGAGACGTGACTCTGGTGGAAACACCAGTGAACACTCGGCTGCCGCATCACAGAAACGCTCGCCTGAAACACAGTCGTGTGCACCGGGTGCCCCCGCGCCTGGTAAACGGTCTCTCTTTTTGAAGCAATGCAGGTGGGGCTTGTTTTTCATCCCACGTCGACAGGCTGTGTTTTAACGAACGTGAGCAGCAGTTGATAATCACAATAACAATCGAACGTTGTAGTCGCAGCTCCATCAGCTGGAACCCGCTTGCCCACACGCAGCTGTTTCACCCTCAGCCCTCGCTCACGGAGCAGCTTAACTTGCACCCGAATCGCCTGCTCGGCCGCGATGTCTGCTGTGGCCCCCTCTTCCTGGCCAATTGGATCCGCCACCGAGTGCCTCCCCCTCCCTCACCTCCTGTTTTCTTCGCTCACTGACCCTCGCACAACCTGGACGTCAGAATAAGGCAGAAGCTCGGAAAGGGGTGAACGGTGTTCGTTTCGTCCCCACGAATGGGGCTGGTCTTTGTTTCTTAAAGGAGCCACTCCTCACCGTCTCGCTTTTGGGGGAACCCCCGCCCAGAACTCTGCCCTAAGCCCGTGGAACGCAGGGACCGAGCAGAGCCGGGACGACCCCGCCCAGAAACCAGTTCTCAGCGGCGCTCACCTGTGCGCCCCACCGGACGCGCTTTCTGTGCCCAACACGTGGGTCGGTTTTCCTCTGGACACGGCTGGTAAGGAGCTGGGACTCGAGGGCCTGGAGGCCGCAGCTGCCCCGGGAGGGCGGACGGAAGGCGGGGCTCCCTCCACAGCAAGGTCTGCGGGGGGCGGACGGGAGGTTGTTGTGAGGCCCAGGTGAGCCCAGTGCCAGCCGGGCTGTCAGCGGCGAGGGCGGGCGGCGAGCACGTGCACCTGCGGGCGATACGGGATCCGCGGCTCCAGAAAGCACCCGCCAGGCACCTGCTGGGGAGAAAAGGTGGAGCCACTGTGTTCCTGTGACAGCTCACGGGTTAGTCACCTCCCACACGGGGCGAGCGCGGAGCACCCAGGCCCAGCCCCGGGCGTCTAGCGGTAGAGACGTTCCTTGTTCTCATCTCTCTTTCCGGAGCC
>NW_005871839.1:43074-44495 GCF_000147115.1 Myotis lucifugus | reverse complement strand
GGGGCGGGGGGGGCAGATAGGGGAGGACGGGGGGGCAGGTAGGGCAGGACGGGGGGAAGGTAGGGGAGGGCGGGGGGGGCAGGTAGGGGAGGGCAGGTAGGGGAGGGCGGAGGGTGAGGGGGGCAGGTAGGGGAAGGCAGGGCTCTCTCCAGCTGCTCAGCCTGGTGGTGTCAGCAGCTCATCTTTTCTCATTTGCTTTGGTTTGTATTTCTGTCCATCCTTTGCTAAGGATTCTCTTAACATGCAAGTTCGTCTGGAAGCGCTCAGTCCTGTGGCCTAACAGCTCCGAGAAGGCCGGCCTGGGGAGGGCTGCGGGCCGGAGGGAGGACAGCGGGCGGTGCTGTCAGGGTCCACCCAGCTTTCCTGAGAGCAGGATGGGCATCCGGAAATGTGGGGACCCTCCCGGTCCTCGAGCTCCGGGGGAGACAGGAACACACACAGGAGCCGAGGGGGCCAGGGCGGCCTTTCTTCCTGGGGGTCCAGGCCCCATGGGTTGGGCCTGGGAGTGACGCTTGGGGTTCGGGAGGGAATTCTCAGGGTTCGGGAGGGACGCTCGGGTTCGGGAAGTGAGCTGGGGTGTGAGGGACTTCGAGGGGCTGGAGGGCTGGAACTCAGCCACGGGTGGGAGGCCTGGGCACCCCCTGACGGGAACAGTGGGTCCGGTGTAAAGACATCGCGTGGGGGGGGGGGCGTCTCTAGAAAGATCCCCCTGAGCCTGGCCCGAGCGCTTGGCTGGTTGGGCGTTGTCCTGGGCACTGAAAGGTTGTGGGTTCGATTCCCAGTCGGGGCACATGCCCGGGTTGCAGGCTGCATCCCCAGTAGGGGGCGTGCAGGAGGCAGCCCATCCATGCTCCTCTCTCTCCTCCTCCTCCCTTCCTCTTTCTCTAAAATCGATGTTTAAAACAATCTTTAAAAGAAAGAGAGAAACATCACCCAGAACAGAGAGGACAGTGGTTTGGTCTGACTGTTGGGCTTGTGTTTACGTTGTTGTTGGGGTGGGGGGGGTGGCCCAGTGTTCCTGTCAGGGGGTGCGAGACAAACAGGAGGCCGCCTGGGAGGTTTGGCAGGAATCCAGGCGGGGACGAGCCTCAGCAGGTCCCGTCGACGGTGGGGCAGGGACGGGAGCCGAGTTTGCTGTTGGGTGGGAAGAGGGGCAGCAGGCACCGCCAGGGGCTCCCGCTTCAGTCTGTCTGGACTGGGCAGCCGTCCTGAGAGCCCCTCCCCGAGTTAGAGACCCGACCGCGCCCGCGCTGACCAGGACGCGCTGACCAGCACACGGGGGACCGTGGCCGCCCTGAGAGCCGCGGGAGCACAGCCTGGGGGAGTCTGGTTTCAATTAGCGACAGGACAGCATCTGCGCAGTCCTAGGCCCTCAGCCCAGTCCCCGTCCTCGCCAAGCGCCCCCCACGCTGGGGGCCTCG
>NW_005871839.1:41313-42974 GCF_000147115.1 Myotis lucifugus | reverse complement strand
AAAGCTGTGGGCCTCGGCTCCGGTTCCCCAGTTTCGGGGAGGACGCGGCTGAGTTGACGGGACTTGTAGCTGGCCCGCCGGGCACTGGTCACACGTACTCCCCACGCTAGCTGGCACCCCGCGCGTTTCTGCCTCGTGGATATGATTTGCCCAAGGGCTCGCGTCAGGACAGCGGACGAGAGGTTTAGTGCCTGAAACGGTCACTTCCTTCCCGGGGAGCAGTCAGGCGCGAGCGACGCTGCGTCATTTCGGGGTGAACGTCCGGTGAGTGGGAATCTCACTCGGGCTCACGCTCACCCCGACACATAAAGCCGCGCTTTGTTTGCGAAGGGTTTGCGGGCAGGACACCAAAGGCCGACACCGACTCGGGGTGAGCACGCCCGTTCCCTCCCGAGAGCTGGCCAGCCCCACGCTGCAGGGAGCCCGGCCGGCCGGCCACAGGGGCTGGCGTGGGTACTTTTAACTGTTTTAACGTCTTCAACATTCACAATCAAAATTGATTTCAGAGAGGAAGGGAGAGGGAGAGGGAGAGAAACACCAATGATGAGAGCGAATCATGGACCGGCTGCCTCCTGGACGCCCCCTACTGGGGATCGAGCCCACAACCTGGGCCTGTGCCCTTTACCGGGAATTGAACCCGGAACCCTTCAGTCTGCAGGCCAACGCTCTAGCCACTGAGCCAAACTGGCCAGGGCCAAATCAAAACTTCTTATAACAAGCAGAGCTTAATTGATCCAAGTCCTAGGAGGCGAGAGCTGGAAGCCGGCTCGTGCAGGGACCCTGGGTAAGTCACTGTGATTTCCTGAGCCCTGAGGAGCCGCCCAGACCTGTGGCCGCCACTAGACAGCAGCACATCCCTGCGCTGATGGCACAGGTGCCAGTCTGCTCACATCGCGTGAGAAATGGTACGCGATGGACTGGTGATACTGGAGGGGTGGGAAGTACCCAGCACGTGGGGCACGGCTGCTGCTGGGAGCCGGGCTGATCCGGAAGCTCTGTGCCTCGCCCCCCCCACCCCCACCCCCGGCCTCGGAGCGGAGCGTCAGGGCCCCAAACTCGCCCTGGTCGGGTGCTTCGCCTCGTCCCTCCCAGAAAAATCCAGTGTTTGCTCAAGTAATTGCCAAATTTGATTTTAAAGGAGACAGTCTCTGCCCCCAGGGTTCCTAGGAAATTGCATAAAAACATGAATAGATGAGAAACTTATGCAATTTTTTAGTTAACAGTAGTAATTGAATTTCTCTTCCTGTCGCTCTCTTGCCAAAGTAAAGGAATTTTTCTGTGAAGTTCCTGGCGTGTGGGTCACCGTGGAGCCCGCACTGGGGACCCCAGGTGAAGGCTGAGCGAGCACTCCATCAGCACGCCGGCCCAGCTCTTCCCGAACGCCTCGCTCTGGGGTGTCGGTCATCCGGGTGCCTCCTGGGGGTTATTGTAGCATCAGGGGCCTGTGCACCATGAGGTCGTGTGACGGGAAGCGAGACGCTGACTGCGCTTCTCACGTTGCTGATTTCTCACCGAAAGCCACTCGTGGCCGTGAGCCTCCGGGAAGGGGACGGACTGACTGTGGGTGTCGGTCCCGGGGGACAGGCTGCCGCCGCTGCGAGGGGGACAGACGGGACTGTGGGTGTCGGTCCCGGGGGACAGGCCGCCGCTGCGAGGGGCAC
>NW_005871839.1:36248-38356 GCF_000147115.1 Myotis lucifugus | reverse complement strand
AATTTTCTGGAGTGAAAATTGCTTCACCAGAAGAAAAGGTATTGACAGTACAGACGCGCGTTGCAGCGCGGTGCACGCACTCTGTAACCGCGCATCCACGTCCCTGACGTCTGCAGAAATGCGGTAACGTCTGCGCCTCCCCCAGTGGCGGGTCCCTGCTCCTCGTCCAGAGAGCGGAGACGGCATCCCCTTGTGGGAGAGCCCAGTGTGACGTCAACCCCCTTCCCTCCGCTGTGCGCTCCCTCCTGCGTGGCTGCGGCCCTGAGGGTTTCGGGGACAGAAATCAGGCCTCGGGGCTGTCAGTCTAGTTGTTTTAAGTGGAATTCGATTGTGGTGTCACCTCAAAACCTCCAGCTGTGATTGGCCTGGTCTCTGGGGAGCCGGTCCTCGTCCTGCCCTCCCCCTCGCGCCCCTTCTACGTCTGCAGGGGTTGGCTCCTTTCTCTCTGATGGTTCCTGATCACATTGTGCCCAGGTCGGGGCTTTCTCTCTCTCTTTCTCTTTCTTCTCTCTTTCTTTTTCTCTTTCTTTCTTTCCCCTTCCTCCCTTCCTTCCTTCCTTCCTTCCTTCCTTCCTTCCTTCCTTCCTTCCTTCCTTTTTTAAGGCAGCTTTCTTGCTCTTAAATCCTACATATTAAGTGGCTTGGCAGAATAGAATGATAGCACATGCTAGTTGGTATAGATAATGTTTCTAAAGTACGAGAGAGACTACAGAGTGGCCGACAGGCGTCTGTCCCTCGAGGAGTTAGAGCCTGAGTAGACACAGAGAACACCTTCTATGCCTGCAATTCACGGGTGATGGGGGTCGAGGGAAAATGTGTAAACTTTTGGGGGCTGAGGTGGGAGTGAGGTGTCCGTAGAGGGGGGTCCACACGGGCTTGAAGGACAAGCAGGTACCGGGAGGACGGGCACTCGGAGCTGGGACACCCGCTGCTCTGGGACCCGCTGCTCTGGGACCCGCTGCCCTGGAACACCCACTGCTCTGGGACCCGCTGCTCTGGGCCCCTCCTCTCAGACTCCAGCTGAGGACAGGGGTGGAGTCGCCTGCTGCACGGGCACCTCACCTGTGCCCCCTGCCCTCCCCCCTCCCCTCTTCTGTGAGAGACAGGAGGCCGGGCTCAGCGGGCACGGTGCCCTGGGGCAGGGTGTCCCACGCAGGAGGGGGACTGTGGCTCGATTCTTTCTTTTTTCTTTTCCCTAAAGATCTCCCCTCTGGGCCGAGACAGCTGGAGCGTTCGGTTCTGGAAGCAATCACGGTGCACGCAGGGTCTGGGCTTCGTCAGGCCTGCGCTGTTTTGCTTTCCTGAAAACGATTAGAGATTTTGCATTTGATGAAAGGTTTGAAAGAGTCCCTTTTAAATGGAAGACTTTAAATTTGCATACTGATTAGAAGTGGTGCGTTTCCCTCAGTTGTGGGTGGAGTTGGAAAGGACTGTGGTTCTTTAAGGTTCACGGACTAGGCTCATCTTTTAAAGGGAGGGTCCATCTCCTCCTGCAGTGGGTGCAGTTTTTCGTGGCCCCAGCGCCTGGTTTGCTGGCCTCTGGGCGAATGCCGGAGGCGGGGAGGTCGATGGGAGGAGGGGAGACTCTGTCCTTAAACATAATAAACCAAATACCGTCCCCAATGCCTGCCCTTCCCTGGGCCCTGCTGGTTCTGACCCAGGAGGTGCTGACCCGGGAACAGAAACACCCATAAATGCCGCTAGTTGGGAATCTGCCTCTAACACTGGCAAGAAACCAATCGCCCTCGCGTTCCTGTCCTCTGGAGGTTGCTCGCATGGGGTTCGCTGTGGGGTTGTCTGCAGATCTGAACCGGCTCCTATCAAACACGTGGCAGAATTGGGTTTCGTGCAAAATTACTGGCGAGGTCACCACGACAAGAAGCCATTCGGCTCCCTGGGGGGCCCCTGGGTTTTCTGTCTGATTTTGTTTGTTTCTTTCCCGCGTGTTTTAAATCGTATTTGGGAGAGGAGGCACGTTGGTATCTCGGAAATCTCCGTGAGGTTCCCGCCTGCCTTGGGTATCAACAAGTCTGATTTTAGTGGAAGGTCAGAACCCGATGGGCTTTCCCGATACCTATCTCCCTAATACAAGCCGTATCAGGCCAATT
>NW_005871839.1:32356-34875 GCF_000147115.1 Myotis lucifugus | reverse complement strand
CCTGCTTTCTCCAGACGCAGGAGCGCGCTGCTTCCCGCATCAGGGGCAGGAGAAACAAAAAATTAAAAAATAAATAAAAGGGAGGAGTGGGTTTTTGTTATCGAAGTTGAGATTGCAAAGATGGTGTCGCTGGTTCAGAGAGAGGCCCGTATGAGACGCACACGACCCCCGCGTCTCACTGTGACTCGGGGCGCGACCCCCAGCGTCTCGCCGTGACTCGGGGCTGTTCAGGTGGCAGCCTTGTCACAAGGGCCTCGAGCTCGGCATCCGCGGGACCTGCAGGTGGTCGGAGCGCTGCCTCCAGTGTAATGTATTCTTGTTGGTTTGTTGATCCTCCCCGAGGATATTTGCCCATTGATTTTAGAGAGAGTGGCAGAGAGGGAAAGACAGAGAGAAACATCGATGTGAGAGAAATACATCGATTGGTTGCCTCCTGCATGAGCCTGACCAGAATCGAACCTGGGACCCTTTGGGCTGCAGGCCAACGCTCTATCCACTGAACCACACTGGCCAGGGCCGGTTTAATGCGCTTTGATCTGCGCTAGAACAGGCGGCCGAGGCCTGGCCTGGGTCATCCTTCCTGCTGACACACCTACTTCACGTGGAAACGTGGGACCCAGGTCAGCTCACCACCAGCTGAGC
Organism: Myotis lucifugus; assembly: GCF_000147115.1. NCBI lineage: Eukaryota > Metazoa > Chordata > Mammalia > Chiroptera > Vespertilionidae > Myotis > Myotis lucifugus. The sequence goes on along the minus strand of NW_005871839.1, from coordinate 34,233 downwards.
CGTGACCACGTCGAACTCGCCTCTCCGCCCGTGGCCACAGCCACTAGCCCTTCGGGTCTGGAGGCCCGTGCGTGTCCGCGTTTCCTCCGTGCCCTCTGCTCACGTCGTCTGGGTTGGATCCGGGAGGGGCGTCTATGACGCATGGAGGTCACGTTCTGGTCCCGAACTTCCCGTTGCTCATTTCCATGTTTCAGACAAAAGCTAGAAACGAGAGGAGGGGAAATGAGTTGATTCTTTAACAAAGTTACGTAATAAGATGAATCCTGGGTTGTGGCTGATTCATTTATACAGAAATGAATCAACTCGTCTGTAAAGGTCAAATGGCTGTAACCCAATAAGACAGATTGTAACGACCCCGATAAATAATGCGTTTTCAAATCTGAGCCGACTCGTAACGGAAGGTTCCAGCTCCCATTCTGTCCATCCGATCCCACTGCTCAGACACTGGAGGGAGAACGGCCTTTAGATTTGAAAACACACATTAAAAAGCCTTGAAGGATCCCCGGCCGGTGTTGCTCAGTGGGTAGAGCATCGGTCTGCGGACCGAAGGTCCCGGGTTCGATTCCGGTCAAGGGCCTGAACCTCGGTTGCAGGCTCCTCCCCGGCCTGGGCCCTGGTCGGGCGCGTGCAGGAGGCAACCAATCCATGTGTCCCTCTCACATCGATGTTTCTGTCTTCCCCTCTCTCTAAAAATCAATGGAAAAATATCCTCGGGTGAGGATTAACAAATAAACAATTAATTGGGGGCCGTCGCCTTAAGGAAACGTGTCCTGGGCCTTGGGGTCAGGGGCATCGGTGGGCAGCGCGGCCGTGCCCGCGGGGCTCGGGGCGGGGCTGGGCTCGCCAGTCTGACGCATTCTGCGGGCTGGGGATGAACGACCGTCCACCTGTCTGTTCCGAGGTCGGTTAGACAGGCGTTTACTTCTGCGTGTGGTTTGTATGAAGAGTTTAAATTCTCTTCAACCCGATTCGGAGAAGCGGGAGGCCGTGCCCAGGAGACACCCAGCGGGGGCCGCGCTCGGACTCGGTGGGTGAAAGCCTTTCCTCGGGGGAGCACTGGGGTTACCAGCTGGGTTCCTTCGTCCTCGCACGTCAAAGCGTGATTGACACTCCCGATAGTTGAGGTAAATCCCTAAGATGAGCTGATGGGGATCTGCAGTTTCCATGGTGACTTTGGTATTTTCCCCCCCTCCCGCCCCGTCTTTTCTTGAGGTTTCTTACTCGCTGGCCCCCCGCCCCCCATCCCCCCTCCCGCACACACACACCGGCTGCCTGTCCCTGCCCATCTCACGGCCTCCGCACAGCCAACTCTACTCTGCTCCCCTCTCTCTGGGCCAGCGTCTTCCTCTAACGCTGCGTATGACAGTAACGAGACCTGTAGTGATGGGGTGACGGAACAGATAATGTGAAATGTATGAAATAAAACAAATGCCACTTATATTTCTGACTCTGACACCAGATTCCAATGGGAGGGGGTTTTCCCCGCCACCGGGCAGCTCCCCGTGGAGGTAAAAGGTGCCGGGAGGTGGGGTAGAGGGTGGGGATGGGGAGGGGGGTGAAGGGGGATGGGGGAGGGGCGCTGGCAGAGCCTCCCTCTGTCTGTCCGGGGAGAACGCGGGTCCGTGTGTAGAGCACCCAGGCCCCCTGGCCGAGACCTGTGGGCCATCCCATCGGCTCTGACAACAAAGGGCAGCGTGTTCAATGCCTGGCTTTGCAGTTAACGTCACAATTGAGAAACCACTGCTCAGAAAGTCAGGGCAACTTCTTTTTTTTTTTTCAGAATTGTATGGTTTTATTAACACGAATACAACGTGCACACAGTCTGCCTATTCACTCTCTCGCTGCGCAGCCTGGCGTCGGGATTGGTGGCCTGATGG
>NW_005871839.1:28771-31093 GCF_000147115.1 Myotis lucifugus | reverse complement strand
TAAATCCTGAAAGAATTTGCTTTATTCCTAATTATGAACCATGAAGACGTTTATACTCATAGAACAGCTCTGAGCTGCAACCTGTACATGTGGGAGCTGATGTCCACAGAGAGGACTTGGTGGTCTCTTAGAGTAATTGCTCTTTCCTGAGCTACCTGTCCACGCTCCTGGAGCCTCCTAAGAGTTAAGTTCGAAGGAAGGGGCATTCCCCGGGCGGCCGCGTATGTATCCCTGAGAAACACCAAAACCTAGTTCAGACGTAAGTACTTGGAATATTCTTCTTCGTGTGAAAAGCACAGCGAGGAGAAGAGAATACCTGTGCGTTTCACACAGATTGATGGACTGCAACTGTGGCATCTTTCCTCGTGTAAATATGGCAAAAATCATCTTTAAAAGGGGGATTGGAGCTGACCTGGGGGCCAGCAAATAGGGGGTCACAGATGCGCTAAGAGATGTTCTTACCAAATTCCAGCTGGGCCGCCTCGGGGGACCACACAGGCCACAGGTGAGGCCCGAGCGTCGGGTGGGCTCGGCCCCCGCAGCCCGCACTTCCTGGCAACCTTTCGCCCACATCAATGAGGTAATCTTTTCGAAATGACTCTGAAATGCCTCTTTAATGCGTTAAGCACAGCACACCTGCAGACAATTGGAGGAACGCATACCTCGGGTGCCATCTCGGCTCTCAGAAACCACGCGGCCGGCAATCAATACGGCTGTCATTCGCAGTTGCTAATGTGGGCTCTGGGCCAAGCACATCTGTCTTCGTGGAAAGAGAACCACTCCCCACCCTCACGCCCCTGCGTTCGCTAGTGCACCCTGTGAGTGTACAGTGTAGGGCACAGGATTTTGTTTTTTTCATATATATATATTGTTGATAGTATTACAGATGTCTCCCATCTCCCCCACATCCCCCACCCCCCTCCACCCAGCCCTTACCCATCCACGCCCCACCCCCAGGTCTTCCCACCCCCCACTGCCCATGTCCATGGGCTGTGCATATCTATATCTATCTATATCTATATCTATATCTATATCTATATCTATATCTATATCTATATCTATATCTATAAAAGGCTAAGCTACCGTCTGACCGTCAGACCGGTAGCTATGACGCGCACTGACCACCAGGGAGCAGATGCTCAACGCAGGAGCTGCTGAGCTGCGGTGACTTGCAGCGGCGGTTCTCGGGTGATATACCCTGGAACCAGAGAGGGGGGAGCCCCATTCCAGGGTGCGTCACCTGAGAATCACCCTCTCGCGTTCCAGGACCCCTCAGGGGATGTCGGGGAGCTAGTTTTGTCCCGATCCCCGCAGGCCAGTCCGAGGGACCCCACCTTCCAGAGGGACCCCACTCACTCCACAGATACCCTTCGAGCCACGGTGCTGCCCCAGGTGCAGCAGCAGGGGAGGGGCCGCGGGAGGTTGGCTCCAGGGCGTGTCCGGCCCGTCTTGCCCCATCCCATCCACCCCACATGGTGCAGAGTCACGAGGACGGGCCACAGGCTGTGGCGGTGCCCACACTGCCCGCCGCCCTGGCTCTGTCCCATGTGGGACAGGCGCCCTGTGGTGGGAGCGGGTGCCCTGCCTGTTCTGGGACAGCCCAGGGGCGTCCCGGGCACAGGAGATGGTCTTCCCTCTGTGTGGGCAGAGGCCAGGCTCAGGCCGGCTGGGACCAGGAATGGGGACGATGACGATGTGGAGAAGCCACCGTGACCTGCGTACGTCACGTGACCAAAATGACCCTTCGCTGCCTTAGGCCTCTGGAACCCGGCTGCCTGGCAGGCCCAGAGACCAATGCTGTCTGCAGCGACCGAGGGGCAGAGGTCAGGTGGAGGGTGGGTGGGAGGGCTGCCTTGGTGACTGGTCAGGGGCCAGGCACTCCCACAGGTGTGTGTGTGTGGGGGGGGGGCAAGGAGGTGTCAAGTAAGATGTCCTGGTGGGTTGTGGGCCTCGGCTGCAGCCACATCGCTGGCCCTGGATGTCCCAGCAGCCGCGGTCCCACTCGGCTCCTCCTGGTCCCCAGGGGGCTGCAGGGCCTGCCGTCCCGGGTGCCTCAGTGCAGACCCCCAGCCTCAGGCTACTGACCACAGGTCGATGCTGGTCACAGGAGCAGTGACAGCTGGCGGTGTCAATGGGGACTGAGCGCCTAGGGCGTGTTCCCTGCCCCCAGGCTGGGGACCGGGAGGGAGGCCGCTTGGAGCTTCCTCCATGACGGCCCACGAGACTCCACAGGCGAACAGCAGCGAGGACCCCGCCCGGAAGCCGGAGCTGACACTGGGCTGCAGCTGGCGGAGGGCAGCAGCCTGGACAGTGTCCATGCTC
>NW_005871839.1:22610-27757 GCF_000147115.1 Myotis lucifugus | reverse complement strand
CGGGGGGGGGGGGGGGGGGGCCGCGGACCTGAACCCCCTCCGGCCTTGCAGCCATGTCTCCCCAGCTCTGGGTTGTGAGATGGCTTTTCTACAAGTGGAAGGAAGGGCTTTGCAGGCCTTACAGGGATTTCATGCAAAATGATAATGAAACGCGTAAGATGCCAATGGAACGTCCCTGGGACCACGCGGCTCCTGAACAGCAGAGCCTTGGGGAGGAGGGGCCGTCACAGGGCAGGTCCCAGCCCTCTTCCTGGAGGGCGGCCACCAGCCGGGGTGGCAGGCGGGGCCCTCGGACAGCAGGGCCTCCTCAGTGGAGATGCTGCCAGGAAGGGTCTGAAGTGAGTGAAAACCAAACCAGCCGGACGTGCACGTGGCTGGAAACTGCAGTTTGGGCGCCACCTACTGCCCATTTCCTGGAAACGGGTTTTCCTAGCGGGGATATTGGGACACAAAGACCCCCACAGCCTTCACCTTATTTATTTTTCGAAGTTGAATCTTGGGAAAATCCCAAATGACAGCAGCTTTTTTCTTTAGCTTTGCCCATTACTCAGCTCACTGGTCGCTGTCGTGAAAACCGGAGTCTGGCCTCTGAGCCTGAGGTGGGTGGTTCTGTGCCCGAGGACGGGATTCCTACAACAGACGCCGCGAGAAACAGCCTGTGCTCTGGGGCCCTTTCCTCTAACTCCCGTTTCTACTAAAACAGATGACAATGCAGCCAGGACACCCTCCTCTGATCGCAGTTACAAGCAGCACAGGCCCGCCACCCCCTGCCTACTGTTCTGCTTCCTGTCGGAGCCAGTAGACAGGGAATCGCGGGGAGAGGGCAGGACCCTGTGCAGCCACTCTCTCCCCTGGCTCCGCTCGCCCCTGATGAAACCCTGGGACCAGGAAAGGCCCGAAGTCCCAGGAACCTTAGTTCCTCCGCTCGGGGCAGATTCCAGGGAGTGAACATCTCCCCTGGTCCCTGGTCACCAGCCCAACTCCAGCCGATCACCAGCTTCACTACAAAGGCAAGTGCCGTGTGGATGGAAGCTGAATGTTATGCTAAAAGAAATTAAAGACAAAATTCCACAAATGTCTACTAAATACATTTCAGAATTGTGAATCTTTATATTACATGCCAAGTATAAACTGAGTTCTTTTTTAAAACATATCTTTATTGATTTCAGAGAGGGGGGGGGGAATCATTGATGGGCTGCCTCCTGCACGCCCCCCACTAGGCCTGTGCCCTGACCGGGAATCGAACCGTAAAGGAGCAGCGAAGGAGCCCTGTTCTGCTTCGTCCCGGGACAGAGCTGGTGTTCCCAGGGCCGGCCTCGCGGGAAGGGTCCAGGATGCTGAGACGTAGCGTCCTGTCAGGGCCTCGCTTCCAGGGTCCCGATCAAGGTCCCCGTTTCTGCCTCGGCACTGCTGTCATTTGGGTCAGGTCATCTGGGGGCTGACGGAGGACGCCCGCCCCGCCAGTGACCACTCAGCGTCCCACGCCTGGGGCCACACTGCGCTGGGAGCGAAGCAGGGGACCCGGGAAAGCGGGGACACGTGACGGTGCCCAGGCCTGTGAATCAGTCTGACCATCACAGACACGCTGGGAACTGCTTAGCTCAGTGCTATCTGTTCAGTTTAACTGGAGGCTCCAGCCCAGGACACAGCCCACGGGTGTTTGTTTTGAACACACGGGAGAGTGTGTTCTACAGCGTGGGCGGCTGCTGTGTTGGTTTTTATTTCAAATCTGCTAGTTTGTGACGTGAGTGACACTGTTCTGAAGGGGCACCTGCTGTCAATCACCCAGGCGCTCAGCGGCTGATGGCACCGCGGGGGCCCCATCCCCCCGGAGCGTGTGGAGAGGGGCTGAGACGTGTGGACACTTAGCTTCATGCCAGGGGCTGGTGAGGACCCGAGTGTCCGGTCTGTGCAGGGCCACTGTGCTGATCTCCAAGGCCCCGAAAACCATCTTTACAAACGACGGTGGCTGCTGGGACGGGCCTGCCACGCCAGCACTTAGTTCTCAAGACGGCGACGGGACAGCTCCAGGAACGCTGCGGCCGCTGGGCTACTACTCCTCCTTCCTCCTCGTCCTCCTCTCCTTCACCTTCTGCTGCAGGGCCTTGAGGTCGGCCATCACAGTCAGCGTCTTCCGGACCCACATGATCTGAAAGCAGGAGTTTGGAGAGCGTTCACACTGGGAACACGTACAGAGGGAAAGCGAGGACGCAGCAGTCGTAAGTACGCACCACAATGATCATGGCGTTGAGGAGCAACGGCGCCGAAAACACCAGTGAAATGAACATCCCCCTCGAATCGAAATACTGGTATTTCGAAAATGACCTGTTTCAAGAAAAATTTAAAAATCACTTGGCTTAGCGAAACAATGTTTTAAATGACGTTCTCTACTTAGTGTGAGTCACGAAGGCAGAACCCACCCCCGATGACGGCACCGGCCCTCGGGTCCTACATGGTCAGACCCTGACGTCCGGTGGAGGCGGAGCTGAGGCCCCGACACTGGACATGGTGGTCCCGGGAGGGGGGACAGGCTGCAGCGTGCTCTCCACTCGGCCCACGCGCACCAACTCCATCAGGCCACTTCCTTACTCTGCCGCTAACATCACTTTCAACAGCCCCTGACCTCTCTCTCCCTCGAGGGCATGGCCAGCATCACCCAGTTTTCGGCTGGCACTGCCAGTAGGAATGTGTAAGGAGCGCTTCTCAGCCTAAACCTGTCCGAGCGGAGGCTGCTGTGCTGCATGCAGGCGCTCGTTCCAAAAAGCAGAAGCCGGACAGCGACCTGCCCTGACCGGGCTCACCTCCAGTTCATGGCGGCCACTTCATTGATGTACTCAGCACAATAGACCAGGGTGACTGCAAGAGAAACCGCGTTAGAACCTGCGTGGCTGACCATGAGTCTGTGGAAACATCCTCTACAGATGCATGCTCAGTGTAAACACAAGACAGCAAGAGTTCGAGGAGAAATGGAATTTCTCCTTTAGATATAACGTCAGAGAACAATTATAAAACTAAAACGTCAGGACACCCTTAACCGAAAGGAAACCAGGTCCACACACGTCAGTCTCCACGTCGCAGTGAAACCATGCAGAGCTGTTCAGCAACACGCAGCCCCGAGAATCCAGTCGTCTGCCCGAAAACCAAGAGCCGCCGCGCTGGCTATTTGCCCCGTTTCCTCAGCCCCAGGCACAGGTCAGGCCAACGGGACGCTGGGCAGCAGGGCCTAGAGCCGCGGAGCCTGGACCTCGCGATTCCGCCAACAGGGGCCGCCCTGTGAGCAGCAGCACTGGGGGCCAAGCCAGGGCAGCAGGAACCCCAGCCGCAGGGACGGTGATTTGTGCACGTGTTCTTCCCAGCTCGCACCCTCCCTGCCAGAGCGAGCAGCACAGCGCTCCGCCCATGGGGAAAAGCTTGTAATGAATCAGCATCTCACTAACCCTGACTCGTCTTGTGCAACTGGTACCGACCCCTCCCTGGTAAGGCAGGTGCTCGGTAGATTCCTTTCAAATACAATACCCACAAAATTACGTTACCTCTGGAATTCCCGAGAGAGAAATCAGGGCGAGCCCTGAGACTAAGAGTAGAGCCTCAGACAGAAGGGCTGGGCCCCGGGAACACGCTACATGCTGAGAACACGCAAGGCGCATCACGCAGCTCTGTCCATTGCACTCACCGAGGCACAGGAAGTGCCCGACCTGCAGTTCGTATCGCCGGGAGGACACACAGGTGAGCAGCAGGCAGAGCGCGTGGAAGACGACCAGGCCGAGGAGCCAGGGCTCCGTCCAGTCTATTTGCTGTGGACACACCGTTGGACACTCGTCAACATCAACTCCCTCGGGGGCCAGGCCTCAGGTCTCCAGGGTCAGTGGGGAGTCAGTGACCCCTCACTCCTGAGCACTTACTTCTGGGGCTACTGAGCCAGGTGTCCAGAGAGGCCCCGACCCCGGGCCTCACAGAAGAGGGGGGAGGAGCGGGAAGGGAAGGAGGGAACCAGGACCCCTCCATGGCTACCATGGCCCCCGGGGCCAGAGAGGAATTCAGGGTCTAATGCTGGGGACAGAGGGGTGGCCTCCCCGGCCGGCCCTGGGGTTTGTGGAGCTGTCACACTGTGAGACGAGTGGACCCTACGGGTCACTGTCCCAGGAGGAGGAGGAAGTCAGTGGCTTGTTCAGGAGATGCACTGGGTTACTCCCCCTCAAGACCCCTATTTCAAGCCCCTAAACCAGGACTTAAGGTCTTGAAAATCCGAGCCACCCCTATGGCAAGACTTGCTTTTCCTTCTGCCCTGCCCCAGCCTGCAAACAGTGCTGCGAGCCCAGGTCTGCGCAACCTCACGGTGGGCAGGTCCTCACCCCGCGGCCAGATGCCCCCCTGTGCTCGGATCCACGCCCTGCCCCGATCCGGCTGCAGACCAGGCCCCCGGGACTGAGCCCGAAGCCTTCAGGCCTCGTGCGGCCGCCCTCCCGCACGCCGGGCCCGCAGGACCATGCAGCCGGGCAGGTAAGCTGGCCGCGAGCTATGTCCACCCACTCGCGTCCGAGGGTCCAGAGCGAGGGACACCGGGAGGGCGGGCACCACACTTCCGGGAGGCAGGGAGGGGGAGAGCAGCACCGCGCCCCTCCGCCCCGCCCCGCCCACAAGCCCCGCCCTCACGGTTCAGGCCCCGCCCTCACTGTTCAGGCCCCGCCCAGGACGCTCCACCAACACCGTCCCCCACACGCTCAGGCCCCGCCCCCAACGCCATGGCGGACGTTGGGAGGTTCGGGCAGCTCCAACCGCCGGCACCGAACTGGCCAAGTTACCGTGATGACGGCGGGAATGCTGTCGGGGAAGGAGGTGACTGAGAAGGCGGACGGCATCGTGCCCGGAAACACCGCCCTCGCCGCCGCCGTCAGGCTGAGCCCGCCCGACTACCGGTAGGTGTGCCTCTCGCGTCGCCCCTCCCGGGGTCTCGTGTGTCGCGAGACCTGAAGGGGGCGGGCGTCCCCTGTGAACGCGGTCCGAGCGCACATCTCGCGGTATCTCGTGGCGGTGACGTGAGCACAGGGGTGCCCGCTGGGCCAGCGGAGCGTCACGGTCCGTCCGGAGCGCCCTCCCAGCAGGACGCCGGGCGGGGGCGCCGGGCAGCGCGCAGAGCCGGTCGGAGC
>NW_005871839.1:8982-22510 GCF_000147115.1 Myotis lucifugus | reverse complement strand
CCAAAAACACAAAGACAAAAAAATAAATTTATATACAAACAACGCGGGAGGGTAAAGCTCGCCGCAGCAGAAGGCGCCTGAGCTGGACACACGGAGCATACGTAACAGATATAAAGAGAGCGGACCGTCCTCCCTTACCACCGAACGCAGCACTAAGAGCCGCGGGCCGCCCGGTGCCCGGTGTGGCGTCCAGGGCCTGCGAGTTCATGGTCTTTTCCTGGGAGAAACGGAGGCGGCCGGGCTGCCCGCTCCGGCCCCGGTCCAGCCCCCTCTCCCGCCCACACGCAGACATGCGGGTCCGACAGCCAGGCCCCGTGTCCCCTCGTTGGACTTTACGGGATGGCGGTGGGCGGCGGGCACGTGCTCGCGGGCGGAGGGAGCGCCGGGTCCTGCTCTCTGGCCTCCCGTTTGGGGGTGTTAGGGTTCCGTCGGCTTCCTGCCCCGCCCGCGGCCTTCTCCGCCCTTTGGCTCTATCGTCACGGCCGCCCCTTTGAGCTCAGTGTCCTCCTAATTTTCGATAATAGGTTTTTTCCTTTTCCCAAAGTCAGGCACAGTGTTCCCTGCACCTGAGTGGAAAGATCCGGAAAGATCCAAAGTGACCCCGCACGTGCAGTGCAGACTGTTTCCCGCAAAGCCGACACCCTTATTCTCTCCCGACTTCCGCCCAGGAGGTGACTGCCCCTCCGGCGGTGCCCCCAGTCCCCGGAGCGGCGCTCAGGCCCGGGGGTGGGAGTGGGGGGCCGGGGGGCCGGGGCGCCAGGTGAGCGGGCGTCCACGGGCTCACAGCGGAGCCGCAGTTTAACGGGGGCGCCAGCAGGTGGCAGCACGAGGCCGGTACCAGGTCCCGCGCTGTGGGATCTGGTCCACCTTTTTCACGATGTTTGCAACAAAATGAGTTTTCATATATTCGTACCTGTTGAACGGAGAGGTTTTAATCAACACCATTGGACTTTAGGTGAGAAAATTGTACACCATGGAATAGCTAAATGTGTTATTTTGGGGGTTCTTTATTAGATTGCCTTTAAAAAATTATTTTAAAATGTGCTTGTGAAAAATCCATAATCATGGGTAATAAAAGCTTTAGAGATAAAACCCAACAATTTAATACCTCATTTCCACTTTATTTTTTCAATATTCTGTCAGTGCAGCCCTAGCTGGTTTGGCTCAGTGGATAGAGCGTTGGCCTGTGGACTGAAGGGTCCCGGGTTCGATTCAGGTCAAGGGCACAGGCCTGGATTGCAGGCTTGATCCCCAGTAGGGGCGTGCAGGAGGCAGCTGATGCATGATTCTCTCTCATCATTGATGTTCCTCCCTCCCTCCCTCTCTGAAATCAGTAAAAACATATTCTGTCAGTGCATCTCTACCCTTGTGCTCACAGAGGAGTTTGTGACTGCATGGCCACACTGCTGTGCCGATTTGGTGGGATTTATGTTCTGCCTGTCTGATCCGAGCCTCTCCAGGGCATTAGTCATGTGTTATCTGTGGAAACGATTGCAATGTGAATGAACTGATGAGCCTGTCCTGACAGCTCGTTTAGTAATTAGTGATGAAAACGTTGTGGGGTGTGTCTATCCTATATAATAAGAGCCTAATATGCAAATTGTCCCCTCGACTGGAAGTTCGACCGCTCGCTATGATGTGTGCTGACCACCTGGGGGCGGCGTGGAACATGGTGGGTGTCGGCGACGCAGGGCTGGCAGTGGCAGTGCTGCCAGTCCTGATGGGCCGCGATGAGAGCGGGACCGCAGCGGGATGGTGGAGCAGATGAGCAGGCAGCGCCAGGCCAAGGCAGATGCGAGCGGGGCCCAATCACCCCACCGATCGCCCTGCAGACAGCGATCAGTGGTGGCGGCGGGGGGGCCCGGCCCCGGCCGATCGCCCCACAGGCGGGATGGTGGAGCAGGTGAAGGGGCAGCGCCAGGCCATGGCGGGGTGCCAGGCGGGCTGCAGGGCTGTGAGGCTGGGGGCATGAGCTGGGGCCCGATCCCTGTAGGCCACCCTGAGGGACCCCACCCGTGCATGAATTCATGCATTGGGCCTCTAGTCTGTATATATAAAAGCCTGAACTACCGGTCACTATGACACGCATTGACCACCAGGGGGCAGATGCTCAAGGCAGGATCTGCTCTCTGGTGGCCAGTGCGCTCCCACATCAGGAGCGCTGCTCAGCTGACCCACGGGCGCCAGACGCGGTGGCGTAAGCCTGTCCCAATCGGGACTGACTGGGCGTGAGCCTGCGGCAGGCGCAGTGGAGCCAGGATGAGCAGGAGGGCAGACGGCATTGGACTGCCGGTTTCGGCCCAATCCCTGCAGGCCATGCCGAGGGACCCCACCAGTGTACGAATCCGTGCACCAGGCCTCTAGTATTTGTATAGAGACCCGAGGACAACACATAATCAAATGCTGTGACTGCAAAACTTTCTGTTCCTAGACAAAGACCTTTCATGCAAAAGGAGAAAGAAGAGTTCGGGGAAACAAGTGTAGTTCCTGTCTTCTTCGGGGACATTGAATCAGTAACAATATGTTACCAATGGAGGAGGTGAGCACAGGTGCTGAGGACAGAGTTTCCAGCACGTGTTTGGAAGGCGGCTCTGGGAAAACGGATTTTAGATGAGAGAAAACTGGATTTGAACATGAACGATTTCCCTCACAGCAGCGTGGCCTGGGGTTATTATTTTTTAATTGCCCAAGTCTTAGTTTATTGTGTGTAAAAGTGGCTAATAATGCCTTTCTGATGGGTGGTTTCTAGGATTTGTGATAATATGCCCTAAAGGCCATGCATTGTGCCAAGTGAATGCTTTTGCTTAATAAATGATAATAACTATTACTACTTCTATAATATCCCAACCCATCTCTCCCCAGGCCCTCTTCTTTTTAATGCACAGACAACATTCCTTCTGCTTCCCACTCCGTCCTGCTCAGGTAGAAGTGTGCGTCAGCCGTGGACAGCAACACAGCGCTTGTATTTCACTCTGGGAGGTGTCATAGCCCACCTTTCTGCGCTGCATTGCGCATTGAATATTGTGTCTTGAAAAGGTTTAAAGGCCAGAAACATTTTGTCTGAGAATCTACAGCCGGTTCAGGCCCAATCAGTGTGGCTGTGCAGCTCAAATTACTTTTCCTAATATGGATGTTTCTGCTCTATTAAACCAGCTGTTTACACGTCTTTTCTGAAGCTGGAGATTGCGTTTGCCTAATAAATAGATCTTTTTTTTTTTTAATATATTTTATTGATTTTTTACAGAGAGGAAGGGAGAGAGATAGAGAGTTAGAAACATCGATGAGAGAGAAACATCGATCAGCTGCTTCCTGCACATCTCCTACCGGGGATGTGCCCGCAACCCAGGTACATGCCCTTGACCGGAATCGAACCTGGGACCCTTCAGTCCGCAGGCCGACGCTCTATCCACTGAGCCAAACCGGTTTCGGCTAAATAGATCTTTTGTGGAAGATGTAAATTTCTTGATTTTTTAACTTGCCAGGTTCAGGTTTCTCTTTCTGTAAAGGAGACAGACACGCACAGGACACGGTTCTGTCTGTGGAAACCGTCTTCGTTCACAGAGTCCCGAGGAGAGCATCCAAGAGACCCCCGCGAGGGGTGTGGCGTGGCGAGGGCAGAAGGCTGGCCCCTGGGTGCAGTGTCTCATCGCTGTCCCACCGTAGAAGAAGTCCAGCCTCCTTTTCATCAAGTATGTTCCTATTGTGTTTCTCTCCTGCGATTTCTTTCACTACAAGCTGTTTAATGTAACTGTTAATAATTACCTTTACCAAGATTGTCTAACACTGAACAACATAGTCATGAGGTTAAGAAATTCTCTTGATTTAAGAATTACTCTGGCCCTAACCGGTTTGGCTCAGTGGATAGAGCGTTGGCCTGCGGACTGAAGGGTCCCAGGTTCGATTCCGGCCAAGGGCATGTACCTTGGTTGCGGGAACATCCCCAATAGGAGGTGTGCAGGAGGCAGCTGATCGATGTTTCTCTCTCATCGATGTTTCTGACTCTATCCTTCTCCCTTCCTCTCTGTAAAAAAATCAATAAAATATATTTTTTTAAAAAAAAGAATTACTCTGTCCAATAGAACTTATAAGAGCATATACTTTATTTCCTTCATCCTCTGTATATTTACACCAATGTCAGTTTCATCATTTTAAGAGTGTAGCCCATCCTAACAATGTCTCCACAGCCACGAAGAGCATTCGTTTTTAAAAGAGGCTGCAGCGAACTGGTCCGTGGGAGCTTTACCTGCAGCAGTAGCTTCACGTTGTTCTCCGTCTCTCGCCCGGGACGAGCACATCCTGCACAGGCCCCTCTGTTTATATTAAGGAATCTGCACTTTCTTCTCGCTAATCTATTATGTAATGGAATTCCAATTATTTATACAGTAGTAGAATTTCTTATTTTATTTCACTTATACACTTGCTTTTCACTGAGGTTTGTGTGGCTATTTTAAACTCCCTCAGGCATAAAATCAAAGGCAATTCGGAACGTTGACAGGTGCTTAGAATTGGATCTTTCCTCTTGCCAGGCCCACTTTTCTAATATAGTTTCTATTTTTTGCCTTGGAAATCTATCACAAAAAATATTCAGCATTTTATAAGAATTCTGTTTTACTTGCCATCTTCTACCGTCAGAGAAACGTGGAGAGGGGTTGTCTGGGGCACTTGGGCTCCCGTTGGCGCTGAGCAGGAACACATGGTCCCCAACTCCTCCCGAAGCTGCACACTCGCCTCTCTAGCCGGTGAGGGGGGTTCAGGGCTGGAGAACAGTGACTGTGTCTGCAATGACGTGACTCACAGACAGGCGCTGTCCAGGGTCTGCGACAAGGAGCCATGGCGCAGGGTGTGCACAGGGGTGTGCACAGGATTGCAGATATGACTCATCTGCTTGGCAATGCCATCCTAGGAGGAACAGTAGATGCAGGAAACCAAGGACACATCTGTGTGAATCCTGGACCCATGTCATGATCTCTGTAGAGAGAGCAGCACATGAGCAGGAGAAAGTGGTGGCACAGCAGGTGCCCTGCATGCTGCCCATCACTGACAGGTGGCTCCATCGGCTGACAGGCAGCTGTGCATGGAAGGAAGGGCTGCAGAGCAGCTCCAGGTGCCTGGGGAGGTCTGCTCCTGTCCTGCCCAGGTCCTCACCCACATCGCTGTCACCAGAGGCTTTTCCTAACCAGAGGGCATGCAGAGCTGAGGAGGACTTCCCCTGCTCACTGCAGACAAAACACCTGGGAACCTGCATAAAACACAATGCGGAAGCCAAAACTGACAGATACCAGAGAACGGACAAGGCAGTGAGGAAGGTCCCCCAAAGAAGGGAAAATGGAGCAGGACAGACGGGGGCCGCTCTTCCTTTCGTGAGTTTGATCACGTACCTGCCTGTCCTGCATCAGTAGCTGTGTATGAACACGGTGGAATTTAATCAAGTTTGAGCATAAGAATCCGCCCCTTCACGAGTGCAACCTGGGAGTCCCCGGTGGCCTCACGCCCTCACCCGTGCCCACATGGTGAATAGCTCACGGATGCCTCGGAAATTGTCACACAGCATTGCACACTGTCTTGCTGTCACTTTTCCCACTCATCTTCTTGCAAATACTCTATGTACTCTTTCAAATTTTAATAAACCTTCCTGCTTTATAGGGCCCTTGTCTATTTCTAAATGTCTCCTGTGGAAGTAAATTTATTTTTATGGATGGGCTGTGGTATGTGTCATAACAAGATAAAAAGATGTAAGTGTGCAGCACAGGGGGTGGGAGGAGGTGTTTTTATTCCTGGAAAAGGAGGGACTCTCCCCTAGAGAAAGGACTTCTGAGTCGGTGGTTGCACAGCTTCAGAGAAAGAAGGCGGAGAGAGCAGATCCCTGGAAGACCAGCCTGGACATGGGGGATGGGACGATGAGATGGATGTGGAGGGACCGCAGCAGGACAGGAAGCGGGGGGAAAGCTATTGCACACGCACAGCCTTGTTGGAAGGACAAGATAAGGCGCCGAAAAAGACCTGCCTCCTAAAAACCCCAGGCCCCCAGAGCCCACCTGTACCGGGTCCCAGGACACCTGTCGTCCAGGTTGCTGAGTTCACGAAACGGCCCCATCAACCAGCAGGAAGCAAATAGGACGCTGCCCGCTGCCCGGTGCACAGCATTGGGAATTTTTACCTCTGGAAAAAGGAATCTTACTTTTATCATAGAAAAATTAGAAGTTATAAATATTAAATTACAGAGATGTTATAATTTTTATTCTTAAAGGAGAACTTAATTATCTAAACCCATAGTAACTTTTATTGAAAAATGGTCTCCAGTGTTCTAGTACATTTGAGATATGTTAATGATAGTATTAATTATGAATTAGCTATGTTAAAGTTATTCATCTAAAAATATTTTATTCTATGATGTTTAATCAACCAAGACACAGAAGAAATCTCCGTGAAAAATAGTATCCTTCATTTAAAAAATAAATAAAGGAAACATTCTTCATTTTAAAGGGCATATATAGATAGATAGATAGATAGATAGATAGATATAGATATAGATATATGTATGTTAGTAATTAAAAGCATATATATGCACTCTTTCCTAAATATTTTATTTTTATGACACCTTTGGGAAGATAAACATTTCCAGTGGCACACAGAATTAATGCAAGCTAATAAATGTAAAGGCTACTATGCTAACCATGGTCTGTGTTTCTCTCTCTCTCAGCTGTCTTCTGACGTTCCTCATTTCAGATCAGAAGGGTTCTCTCACTTTCCCGGGTTCCCTGTGGCTGCTGTTTTAACGTCACAAGTAAAGGCACTGGACACAGGAAACGTAATAATTGGCTTTAGTTCACACAGTGTTTGTGGCCTTGTCTTTTTATTACTTTGTGTTTCCCTGAAAATGGTCCTTACAATTTGTAATATGCCACATTCTAGGTCAGTTAAACTTCCTGGGCTTATGTTCAGCTTTGGCTCCAGATCTCTGTATAGATGCTCCCTTTGCACGTTTGGGAAGCTGCGCTCTGGCTCGGCCTTCATTCCAAAGGACAGCCCGGAGTTAAGTTCAAAAACACCGCAACTCCCGTCTTGAGTTTGTTTTCTGATTCTCTTCCAGGGCAGCCTCTGAATTCTTTCCTCGTCCTGAAGTCCTGGATCCCACCCAAACCTGTGTTTTCAAGGGCTCAGGGGTTTTTATAGAGAAGCTGAGAAGTATAAAATTTAACCCATTGTATGCCATGAGCGTCTGAAGACGCAAGCGATGGACCTTCCCCACATGCCACGTGCATCTGTTAAAAAAAAAAAATGTTTTCCCAAGTGGCAGCCCTGACCAACTTTAAAGTCATTTTTCATGAGAATTTTCAGCTGAAAATATTCAAGAACACCCGAATTGTAATATATTTATTTTCATAATATTCATTGCAAATTGATTTTTTAAATTAAATTCAAAATATCGTGGCGTATGGGGATGGTTTCCGTTTTGGACGTGTGGTAGTTAACTGGTTAACAGAAGTTAGGGTATCCATTGGTTTGCTAAGTGTGAGCTAAAGTCGGGCTTTACGGAGCATGAGACCCTGAGGTTTGGACGCGGGTTTACATGGATGTTTGGAGAGATTTCATGTTCTCAATTCAGAGTGGCCACATCCTAAATGAAGAAGCCACACTCGCAGATTCCTGGGTGGGGAGGCCAGCCAGACAGGCCACGTGCTCCGTCTGCTCAGCCCCTCCGTGCCGACCGACATCTGGGCTCATGTAACCTGACTGATGGAAAAAGGAATGTATGCTGTCAATGGTGGTCGGGACCCTTGCTATTTTTAGACATGATATCAACACACATGAAATGCATTCCCTACTTAATGGAATTTTCATGCAATACTTGTGGGTTCATGGGTTGGAGATGCGTGTCTACAGAAAATGACAGATCATTAATCCAAGAATCTCCGGGCGCGACTCGGCGGCAGGCGAGATGACAGCAATTCCTCAGGACTCGGCTCCTCATCGCGACCTCATCTGCTCGTCAGCTGACTGTACCTCATGAACTCCTCAGTAAGGGCCCACCTACGCCAGCTTCAGCAGCCATGGCCTCTAATCTAGCTGGAAGTGACGGTTCTTGATGCTACAATTATGCCCTTCAATTTTGCCTCTCTCATGAATAATATTTAAATACATAAACAGGTGTTCCATGCACACTGTGAGGATTTCTCTTCACAGGCAGGTAGAATCGGTGGGTTACACTCTAGACAGCATAGAATTTTTTATTAAGATTTTATACTAGGTATTTTAGAGAAGGTTCACGGCAAAATGGAGGGGAGTGTATAGAGATTTCTCATGTGGCCCCAGCTCCACACAGGCACAGCCTCCCTCCATCAGCATCCCCACCCAGTGGGACATTTGTTACAGCCGAGGAGCCTGCACTGACACCTCGTCACCCAGAGTCCACGGTGTGAGTGAGGGTCACGGTGTTGCACATTCTATGGGTTAAATGTATGATGACATCATTATAGCATCACAAATGGTTTCCCTGCCCTGAACATCCTGTGCTCTGCCTGCCCATCCCTCCTCCCCTCACCCCTGCTAACCACTCATTTTTATCGTCTCCATAATTTTGCCTTTTCCAGAACATCACATAGTTGGAATCACAATATGCAGCCTTCTCAAGTTTTTCTTTCATTAGTCATATGTATTTAATGTTCATCTATGTTGCCCAGCTGGCGTGGCTCAGTGGTTGAGCATCGACCTATGAACCAAGGAGGTCACGGTTCCATTCACAGGCAAAGACACATGCTGGGCCATAATGACGACAGTGATTTGAAGTTATGACAAGTCAGTGACAGGATGAAAGTTATCGACTGTTACGAGTGTTCAGTGGACAGGTCCCCACATCCATCTCTGTCAGCCTGGGCATCCCAGCTGCTATCCCCACGGGCGCCTTCACGTCCAGGGCAGGCTCCCTCTCGTCACGGTTCTCTCCCCCCCCTGCCCCCCTCCCCAGATACCCCAGGCTTTTCAACAAGTTCTGTGGCAGCTGGAGATGTGGACTTAACGGAGGGCGTGTGACACGGAGGTAGCCCAGCCCGCACACGTTCAAGCAAAGTTTGGTCCCGCAGCCCTGTGAGCCGTGGGGACGTCACAGAAATGGAACACGGCACAGGGAGAAACAAGGTCACAGTGGGAGCAAGTTCTTAACACGAGAAGAAAGCCAGAGCCAGGCTTTCTGACATTTTGAAATCAACATTATGAACTTTTAAGAGAATTGACATTAGTCACAGGAAATTTTATGTTCTTTTTATATTTTTCCCCCAGATTGTCTTTCAGAGCATGCCCACCAGGTCACACAGCCCATCAGAGTGACTAGGGGTCAAAGGGCACGCCTTATAGTTTAGAAGACTATGGGACCGCTGACGCAGTCCGGTCATTTCCAGATTACTTCCTCGGACTTAATGGGTCATAATTGATGGAGGAATGTGCGCTGGCACTCCATTTTCACGAGGATAATGGTAATTTTTCAGTAATTGCTCTTTCTTTTTAATGGGATGGATTTCTCAGCATTATTTCTTTTTTATTGAATTTACTGGGGTGACATTGGTTAATAAAATTGTCAGCATTATTTCTGCCTCGAATTTCTATTCAAGGCCAACATGCAGAGAAATATATTAATTGATGGTTGTAAAGGTTTCTAACTTTGAACATAACATTTACTATTACCTGCATTTCAGATACGCTGAAGGAATAATGACTGGCTAACAGGAGTCACCAAGGTGAGAGAGCTCACAAACATTCGTATGTCTGTCTCTCCCGAGCTCCCCACCAGCAGTCACGACAGGACATCCTCCACCCCAAGGCCTCCATGCCCCCTCCCAGCGCAGCCACTCCCTTCCCAGCCTGGTAAGCAGGGTCTGTGACTGACCCCCTGGTCCACCCCCGTCCACTTCCCGCTGGAAACAGCTCTTACTCCTCTAATCATCGGACGTGATCATCATCAGATCTAACAGTCGGATCCTGGCAATTAAAAGTTAGCTATCAGAATAGTAAGAGTTGTGCAGTTTGGGAAGGAAGAAATAAACTGTCTTTGCTCACAGAAGATATGCCTGTATGTGTAGAAATGCCAAAGACTCAAGAACAACAATCTCCTGGAACTGACGTGGCTACAGCACGGGCTGCAGGGCTCACACTTAATGCACAAAAGCCATCACTTTCCTACACACCAGCGGGAACCACTGAAATCTGAAATTAACAACCCAACGCCATGGGCATAAGCACCCAAATAAGGAGAAACGCTGAGACCTAAGACTAAGAAACGTACAAAATAAATGTAAGGAAAACCACCTCACTCATGAAAAGAGTCAGAGAAGACCTGAATGGATGCAAAGATGGTCCACGTTCCTGGGGAGGTGACTCAATGTTGACCAGATGTCTGTTCTTCCCAACTTGACCTATAGATTCAATGCAGTCCAACCAGATTCAAGCAAGTTGGTTTGTGGCTATCGACAGAATGATTCTGAAGTTTCTATGGAGAGAAGCCACGTGCCCTGAGGGGCCAGCACAGTATTGAAGGAGGAGAACAGAGTGGAGGGCCTGACACTCGGGGGTCTTAACTTATCATAAAGCTGCCGTGACCATGGGGGGGCGGGTTGTTGGTGAAATAATGGGCAAGTAGAGCAATGGGACAGAGCAGAAAGCCAAGAACAGACCCCATAAATACAGTCACTTGATCTTTGACAGAGGCGCAGGGGCAGCACAACAGAGAAAGGACAGTCCCTTTAGCCACGGGAGCTGGAATAACTGGATAGCTTCTTACAAAAGTAAAGCTAGACACAGACCTCACACCCAGCACAGAATTAACTCAAAATGGATCACAGACCTAAATGTGAAACGCAAAATTACAAACTCCAAGCAGATGGCATAGGATAAAACCCAGATGACCGTGGGTATTGGGATGTCTTTGTAGCTACACCATCAAAAGGGCTCTTGGTCACGGAGGCCCATGAGTGGCTGTGGATGACAGAAGCCATCACAGGCCAGGCAGCTGGTCGACCAGACCATTTCAGGCGGAACAGGAGGTGGTGCAGATAAACCGTGAGGGTCTGGTGGCAGGTGCATCTGCAGGCAGGACAGCCTGGGAGAGGCCATGACAGAGGGAAAACCAGAGCCGGGAAGCGGTGATGGAGCCAGGAGGGCTCTGCTCACACCAGGTCTGGAGAGCAGTTCTTCCCTCAGGGGCTCGGGGACCAAGGCTGCTCTTCCCCAGGAACATTCCCCGCACTGACCTCCCAGGGGAGCGCGTTGCAGGTAGATCGCAGGCAAAGAGGTAAATTATTGCCCTCCCTCCAAAAGAGGGGACAGGCGATTGAGGGGCTTCCAGGCCGGCCTGGGAGACATGCCCAGGGTCGGGGGTTGTCTTGTGCCCTTCCTGGCCCGGCAAACAGAAAGCTCAGTGACTTCAGAGAGACCGGGTTCTTTAACCCGTGTGTTCAGAAAGCGTCCGTCTTCCTGTGGGGCTGAAACCCACATCCCAGAAGGGCAGAGAGGGCAGAGGAATAACCTTACACTTAGTGCCAGCGGCTGAGCCCCACCTGGCATTGGCCTCCGGGCCTGAATAGAGGGATCGCGACTTTATTTGCTGAGAAGAACTCCGACTGCCCATCCCATTCCGCAGGAGGCGCGGCCCACAGCTCATTGTTTGAAAGGACTTCAGCCCAGAGAAGGCGGGGATTGCAGAGACAGACGCGCATTTTCCGCAGAGTAACTTATTTTGGAAGAGCTCGCTTTTATTCTCGGGGGAGGAAATGGACGCACTGCCCTCTGATGCTCCTTGCAGGGATGATACCAGCACAGTGTCTTCCAAACGCGCCTCCGTGCTCAGGCTCACAGCTTAGTGCCAGCGTCTGGGGATCCTGAAGCTTCTCGCGCGTTTCCACGGCAGGGAAGTGTTCTGAATACAGGTTATATTTACAGTGATCCCTGAAGATGCACTGTGAGTTTTCTGTTCCTCATCCATCGGCACTGCAAGCTCACAGAGCTGGTGTTCGCTTTGCAGTTCATTGGGAGGATTACATTCAGGGTGAACCTCGCCCCGTCTCCCGTCCCGTGGCTGCCTCCCGTCCCGTGGCTGCGTTATTTGGCAAACGCCCCGTGGAGCCTCCTCTCTCCAGGGTCCAGGCTTGGGGCTGGACCAGTGCCATGGTGCTCAGCAGTCTGGTGAGGATGCTGCTGGTCGCCATGGCCACGGCCACAGCATCACAGCTTCCCCTCCTGCCACGAAAATCACCCCTAGGCCTCCCTTCCTCCCTCCTGTGTCCTCAGCCCGAGAGGGAACATCACACGGGAGCTGGGCTCACGGGACACTGAGCCTATGGCCTCGTGGCCCTGGTGTCTCTGTGGATGGAGGGAGGGGCGAGGAGTATGACCGGCCAGTCCCCCCCCTTCCCCGCTGGGCAGGCACCTTCTCTGGGAGGGAGAGCTGCCTGCAGGAGGCGGTCACAGGTCACACCCAGACGCGGCTCCTGCGCCGGCCTCTGGCCTCCAGCCTCCGTCCTGGGTGTGTGCAGCCTCCTCTGTCTTGGCCTTAAATAGACGTTTTTAAGAATCAGAGTCGACTGTTGTGGATATGATTGCATTTTGTCTGCGATGTACAGTTTAGAATTATGCCGTGGCTGGCTGACTTGGTTGCAGTCGGGCATGAATGACAGTGGATGCCCCCAGCTGAGCCCTAGATAACGGGGACTCGGTCCTGCGGGGCTTTGTGTCAGGTTCTCTCCCTCGGGGTCTGATGGGCAGTAAATCCAGATACTCATGTTTCTATCAGCAACGGCTTGGATTCATCTAAGGCTGCAAACTTCACTGACTTCCTTGTGGTTGCTGTTTGATGATGACGGCTGTGACGATAGGGGCTGCTCCTGGCCTGGGAGGGTCGTGGGCGAGCTTGTGTGTGCGGTTCACGGAGCAGGGGGCGGGGCTCGACCCAGGATTCGGACACGGAGGAAAGCGGGTGCTTCTTGGGGGGGGAGGGGGGTAGCCTGTGCTTCTGCGCTTATTTCCTGAGACTTATCCTCGCCAACTTCACTCACATGTAAGTTAGGACGACTTGAGTCTGCACAACCTTGTCCTGCCGTCCTGGGAGCCCTCTGGGCTCCGAGCAGAAGGGGAACCAGCCCGCAGCTGGCAGCGCCCGGGACGCGGAGCCCAGCGCATGCCCAGCAGCGGCCCTGGGTGTGAGCTGACGCTGAGGGGCGCGCGGGTGGCGAGGAAAGGGGCTTCTGCGTTCCTCCACCCGCAGCTCCCAGGGTCCCTCGTGGGCTTGGGTGTGACGGGGACCCCCTGGGGTGGAGGTGGGGGGGCCTCCCAGGCCAAGAAGCAGCCAGGCTGGGACCGTCCAAAGTCGGGGAGAGCCCATGCACACTTGCCGAGAACGGGGGAGCGCCCCAAAGTCAGCCCGGGATGGGGCGCCGAGTCCAGCGGAGCCGCAGCTCCCCGACAGCGGAGCTAGTCCACCGCCCACAGGCCTCCTGGCGCCCCAGACCCCGCTCTGCGCGCCGGCCCGCACCCGGAGCGCGCC
>NW_005871839.1:0-8618 GCF_000147115.1 Myotis lucifugus | reverse complement strand
CAGTGACCACCGCCTGGCGGCCGGATGGGTAGGAGCCACTAGGAGGTCGGTGGCGCCTTCCCCGTCCAGGACTCGGGGCTCCTCGCACCGGCTTCCACGTCTCTTCTTGTCCGCCCCCCGCCCCCATTTTGAAATAACTGAACTTGCGTGAGGAAGAGCCGACATGCGGCTCAGACCTCAGTGAAAAGTTGCTGGAAACGGTCAAGTTGCCACCGCAGCCCGTGTCCGGGAGGCAGTTAGGAAAGAGCCGAGTTCCTGCTGCCGCTGGGGACGGACCGGGCGGCCTCTGCCGACGCGGTGACCCCCACCCCACCCCCGCCCCCCACCCCACCCCCGCGGGGCCTGAGTGACAGCGAGCGGAGAAATGCCCAGACCCGGCAGGTGGGAAGCTTCCTATAAGTTACTGTTTGTCATATGCCTGTCAGCCAGGCGTGAGATCACACACTCACACCTGTGCACAGGCGGTGCCTCTCCATCCGCTCCCACCCGCATCGGCCACAGCACCCTCACCGGCACGTGTGCAGCCCGGTCTGTTAAAGTCTTTGCAGCTGAGCCCGCGGTGCAGGGGCGGCTCCCCTGGAGACGGGCGGGTGCCATTGGAAGCAGCTGCTGCTGAGGGCGCCGAGCGGCTGACGGGCTGAACGCGCCGCTGGGGTTTGGAAAGGAGCGCTCCGGCCGGGAAAGGTCTCGCTTGTCCTCGTGTGGTTGCAGCGGGTTTGTCCCGCCGCGGAACTCACCGCGCGGAGGCGTATTGGCAGTCACCCCAGTTTTTTACAAAGAAATGAACGGCAGGGCCCCCACCAATACGCTCCGTGAGCGACTGTGGATTCCGTGGGAGCTGGCTCTGGAGCGCGCCGCCAGGGGGCGCTGGTCGCCCGTCGGCTGCAGGATGGGGTTCGTGCTGCTGTGGGTTTTTTGTTTTTTAATTTTTCTTAATTTATTTTCTGTAGCCTGCAGTCTTTCTTTTTAAAATATATATGTATATGTATATATTTATTTATTGTTGAAAGTTTTACATGTCTCCTTTTTCCCCCATGGACCTCTCCCCGCCGCCCCCCCAGCACATGCCCCCTCCCCACTAGTGTCTGTGTCCATTGGTTTTGCGTATATACGCACGTCCTTTGGTTCATCTCTTACTCCCTGCCCCCTTCCCTCTGAGGTTTGACAGCCTGTTCCATGCTTCTAAGTCTCTGGATCTATTTTTGTTCATCAGTTTATGTTGTTCATTATATCCCACAAATGAGTGAGGTCATGTGATGTTTATCTTTCTCGGACTGGCTTATCTCGCTTAGCATAATGCTCCCCAGGTCCCTCCGTGCTGTTGCAAATGGTGAAATTTCTTTCTTTTTTACAGCAGCGTAGTATTCTATTGTGTGGATGGACCATAGTTTTTAACCCCCTCATCTGCTGATGGCACTTAGGCTGTTCCCAAATCTTAGCTGTTGTAAACGGTGCTGCTGTGAACAGAGGAGAGCCTTGATTGTATGATACAACCTGAGTGACCTGTATTTGCAAGAAGTTTTGTCAGCATTGGACACCAAGTATTAGAATAATGACACAGAGAATGGGAAGAGCAAGAATAACTTTTTTTCAGAAATACTGGGTGCTCAATGCGCTGCCCTTGAACTCCAGTGGATGGGAAGGTTCAGGTTCCCAGTTATTGAAAACGAATCTGTTAAGTATCCTGTTCGCACATCTGTCTTTAAAAACATGAACATCTGTAGCTACAGTCGCAGCTTAAATAGTTGAAAAATGGCCCTGTATATTGACGCCCTATGAACCTCTCCTGGCTGTTCATTTTTACTTGAATGATTGGGGTCTAGACTCATTTTCTTATTAGTCACTCTCCGTGACATCATTGAATTTGCATAGTCACGTAATCATTTCAGTTAAGAAAGAGAACTTAGTGCTTCTAATTAGAAAAGTGATATCAAAGAAAGTTAAGACCCAGTATATTTCTAGTCATAAATATTTTTTTTCTGACGTAAAAAATACAGCACATTCTTTGTAATGGCTGCTTGTGTGAATAATGGGAATGTGGCCAGATTTAAATGTCTCTTGTTCGGTATAGGAATGTCTTTCCCCCCTTGGGTGGCTGTTCCCTGTTCCACATGCTGCTGAGTTAAGGGAGCCCATGCGCCCGTGTGCCTGGCCGTCTGCCTTCCCGTGGTGGAGCCCACTGGTGGAGAGCCGTCCCTGCAGTGTGTCCTGCGTGTGTGTTGGATTTGTACTCAGCGCATTTTCGGATTTTGACTAAGCTGCTTCCGTGGAAGGGGCTGGAAGCATTGAAGGGCCTGAGGCAGGGGTGTGCTGTCCTGGTGAGGGCGTGCCAGGCCGTTCTCCGCCTGTGGTTGTAGGAGACACTCCCTGGTCTCTTAGGCGACGTGCAGTCCGTTGGTCTTACGCTTTGGGGACACGTTTCTCGTCCTTGCTGACTCGTCTTTGATTTCAGTGGTGGGATTTCTGGTGAGGTCTGTGACATCACAAGCAATACTGCCTTGTTTTAAAGTGGGGAACAGCCCTAGCTGGTTTGACTCAGTGGATAGAGTGTTGGCCTACAGACCGAAGGGTCCCGGGTTCGATTCCGATCAAGGACACATACCTCGGTTGCAGGCTCCTCCCTGGCCCGGGTCCTGGTCGGGCTTGTGCAGGAGGCAACCAATCAATGTGTTTCTCTCACATCGATGTTTCTCTCTGTCTTTCCATCTCTCTTCCACTCCTTCTAAAAATCAGTGGGAAAATATCCTCGGGGGAGGATTTAAAACAATAAAAATAAAAAATAAAGTGGGCAGTGATCTGATCTTATCAGGAGATTCGTTCTCTAGTGAACATTTTAACAAGATCCAAGTTAAAGGTGTGCTTATTTATTGATAATATCAATGGTAAAGCTGCCTTATTTCCCAAACAGCCTGTGTGTCTGTGTAAATACATAAATATAGATGTGGCTTTTAAACTTCAACTTTTATTCAGTTCCACTTCCCGGGATGTCCCATGAGACACACTTGGAGGGAGGCTAAGGTGGGGGCGGCCTTAAGAATATTCCAGTGAAGAAACACATTCCATGAGCTACACATGAAGACATTTAGCTGCTCTGTAACTGGGGTGGGAGGAGGAGATGCTGAGCTGAGTGAGACGAAGAAATGAACACGTTTGCGTCCAGTTCCCTTACGGTGAAGTGGGCGTATTGGCCCCTGTCCTGGGGTCTGTCCCTCCCAGGTTGTGCCCGGAGCTCTGAGCACCTGGTCGCTGCTGCCACCTGCTTCCACCTCCAGCCTCCACCCCGTGCCCAGACCACAGACCTGCCTGGCCCACCCGCAAGCCCCCCTCTTCCTGTCCTTCCTCCCCAGGACCTCGGGAGCACACGGAGCTTCTGTGGTACATTCTCCTCTGTCCACACCTTGTAGCCAGGTGTCCTCCCTCCTCTGTAGTCTACATCGTTCCCTGCCCCCCATCCGCCCAGACCCCCCCCCCCCTGGGCCTTGGCCACGCGGCTCAGACCCCCGCGCCTGCCTCCTGGTTGGCCAATGAGCTCCCATTTCCAAAACCAGCATCGCAGCCTCCATCCTGAAACCGGGTTTTCTCCCGTGTTCATATGTCAGGATACCAGCATCACCCACACGCTTATGCCACCATCCAGGTCATGGCTGCGTCAAACTCCCGACGCACGGGCGTTCCTTCCGCTTGCTGGGCCTTTGCATGTGCTGCTCCCTCTGCCCCCACGTCCACCCAGCCCTCACCTCCGCCCCACAGCCGAGCCAGCTCCTTTCCAGTCCCTGTCACAGCCCAGCCCCCTGGCAGCTGTTCACCCCTCGCCTGCTGCGGAACCCGGCGCTGTCCAGGACGCCGTGGCTTAGATCTGGGCTAGTCCCCTGGACTCGTCTCGGTCAGCGCTGCCTGTGAGCGAGTGGGACTCACTCCCTTTCTTTCAGAAGCTGAGACTGAGTCAGTTACATGCCTGGCACTTCGTAGCTGGTACCTACAGGGTGTCCCCACAAAATGTGCACACGCTTTTTCCTGATAACTTAATGGCTGTTTCTTTCTTTTCAGATTTAGACCATTGGAATGAATACTTATTCTAAGTGTGGATGTGTTTTGGGGACACCCTGTACATACCAGTTGAATCAATAAATATTTATCTGAATGGAAGGTATGCATTCTGTGACTAAGAGGGAGAAAGTCCCTTTCTTGGCTTTCTACTGAGAATTTTATATTGACGATTAGCTATTTTGGGTTTGGATAAAATAGTATCTTTATATTTTTATAACAGGTACATTTCAATATCCATTTTACAAATCAACATAACTGTTCATGGTAAAACATAATTTTGTCCTGTGGAATATTATTATCCTTAATGATTCAGGTAATTATACTTCCTGTTGAATATTATTACCCTTCATGATTTCAGATAATTATACTTCAGCAAATGGCTCCATCCGTTTGAATTTTCACACTATAATTACCTTCCGTGTTCACTCTATGAAATTACCCCTCAGACCTTCCCCGGGGGCGTTGAGACCCGGGTGAGCTAGGGAACAGGTGCGCTGTGAGGGTGAGCACAGCCTCACGTGGTTCTGACGAAGGAAATTCGCATCTGGTTTGAGTCCTGAAGTTGTCCCGGTCCCTGTAACAGGGGAGAAACCCTGGGCTCTGCCTGTGGGTGGGAACGCTGGGGGACCCGCTGCCTGGGAGGGGCCTGGGTTCCTAGGCCCCGAGGCTTTCCCTGGAGCTGGGGACCTCCTGGTGCTAAAATCGCGTCCTTGGTCCTGAATGTGCACACACAGGCGTGTTTGAGCTCCTGCTGGGGGCCAGGCTCTGTGCTGGGAACTGGACGAGACGGGAGCCCCGGACAGAGGCCCAGGCCGGACACCCAGGAGCCATGTGTGGGATCTTGTCCTCCCAGAGGAAGCCGCCAGGACCCACGGCTGTTTTCACTTGAACCAGGTCAGGCCCAGAACAGTTTCGTTGCTAACGTCTCTTCACACGTTTCTCCTGGGAGGAGCCCATTGTTTTTCCGCTAAGAATGTGTTCTCTTTATTTTTATTGATTTATTTTGGTTAATTCTCCTCTGAGGATATTTTTCCATTGATTTTCAGGGAGAGTGGAAGGGAGGGGGAAAGACAAAGAGAAACATTGATGTGAGAGAAACATCGATTGGTTGCCTCCTGTACGTGCCCGACCAGGGCCCGGCCGACGCTCCATCCACAAGCCAAACCGGCCAGGGCTGCTCTCCTCTTCAGAGGTCGTTCCCTGTCACGAAACTGCAAGAAGAGGAGCAGATCAGTCCCAGGTCACGCAAATGTGCTACCGTGCCTTTCCTCGGAAAGATCGTAACTCTAATGTCACACGTGTAAGTCCCTATCCACTGGATGCCCACGGGGTGCTGCCCCTTTAACAAAGTCACTGCAGACGATTACACAGAGACAGTAATTGCACTGAAATTATATTCGATTACAAACTATGAAAGTGTCGTGTCACTTTGTGGTTAAGAATTAAGTCGATACATCATTACTCGGAATTTCTAACAGACGTCCTTTAACATCCGCTGGTTTTGTAATCCTGGAGTCCGTGGAGGCATCTGCGATTTTCATGGAGCTTGTAGATTTAAGTGAAAAGCTTGCAAGTACAGACAAGTCAGATTAGCCTCGTTTTTATTTAGCGTAGACGCTTAACCGCATGTTACTGCGTCCAATGTGTTGGACCGAGTTTTCAATTACAGCTCAGTCCGAGGTTCCCCTTATGGGTGAGCAGATTCGAGGAGACGATGTGCATAGTAAACACCAGGACAGAAGGAACAGCCTCCTTGACAAACGCACAGCATCTGGTGACGAGTAATCCCGGGAGATGTTTGCCGCCTACGGATCTGCGAGGACGGCGTGACCGTAAGGACACGTGTTTCTGAGTCGTCGGGACTCTGCCAAAATGGGGAAAAACAACATATTTTGGATGCTAATCCCCCGTTTTCATCCTGCGTTTCCTAATTAAATCGAAGACAAAAAGAAGGTCTGGTTTATCACCCACTTTAGCAAGAACACAATTCCTGCAAAGCTCACTTCTCTACCAGCAGTCGATCCGACGTGGGAGCCCGCCAGAGCCGTCAGGTGAAGTGTGACGAGGGGCGGACCTGGTGTTACTGTCTTGTAGTAAATAAAAGTAAGGGATGTGGTGAAACCTTGTGTTAGTGTGTGACATCACACAAAAATACTTTGTTTTTCGCCCTGACCGGTTTGGCTCAGTGGATAGAGCGTCGGCCTGCAGACTGAAGGGTCCCAGGTTCGATTCCGGTCAAGGGCATGTACCTTGGTTGCGGGCACATCCCCAGTGGGGGGCGTGCAGGAGGCAGCTGATCAATGTTTCTCTCTCATCGATGTTTCTAACTCTCTATCCCTCTCCCTTCCTCTCTGTAAGAAATCAATAAAATATATTTTAAAAAATACTTTGTTTTTCTCAAAAGGCTTCGGGATGAGATACTGAGGGATAGAACGTCACCGACCAGACCCGCGTCCCGCTGACACACTCCACGCCTGAGCGCCTCTCGGCCCCTGGCTTTCTAAGCGCCAGTCAGCCCCGGCAGGAGCACGGCTTCTGGTGTGTGTGTGTGTGTGTGTGATTTTCTGTATGACTCTCCCAGGATGAAAGAATTTGTAAAACATGCCACACCTGACTTTAGTCAGGGCACTGGCCTCTTTCCCTCAGATTGTCAAATAAAGAACAACAATGGCCATTCTGGTCTGAATGAATCAAAGTCTACCTTTTTGTCAGATCAGCCAAAAACACAATTGTTGGTGTGCCGCAGAATTTTGGGGATGAGTGTATGTGCCACGCGGCGAAGGAGGCTGGCCGCTGCGCTCAGGCTTTCAGGGCTGAAGATGGCATCTGGGGCCTTCCTGCCGGTCAGATTCCAACGCCCCCAGGCTGCTCCTCGAACGTGAGTTTTATCAGGTGCTGCCTGGTCTCCTGTGGCTCAGCTTTCCACGCCCAGAGAGTTTGCATCCAACTAGGACGCATGGCCCTGGGCCAGGCTCCTGAACAAGTGCCAGCAGCTGTGTCCCCCTTGGGCGCACACGCCATCACGGCGCAGTGATGGCCAGACGCAGGCACTTTCCATGTCCTGTCCGGTTCCCTGTGTCCAGTGTCCTTCACGCCTCACCCCTTTTCTACCCACCAGAGCCACACATGCGCTCACATGGGCACACACAAACACATGCACACACAAACACATGCACATGCAGACGCACACGTCACATGCATGTGCAGACACCCACATCCCCAGTGGGACCCTCGGGCTCCTCACTGAGCCACCAGCTCTGAACCCAAATTGCTGTCTTTCCATGGATTTGGCAGTCACTCGCCTGTGTGGGCGGAGCCCTAAGTAAAACCCAAGCTCCTCCTTCCCTTGACTTTTCTTTGTAAATTCGCACACGTTTACCACAAACGGTTTTATGGTTGAAAACATCCTCCTTTTGAGAAGATGTCTTACATCTATTTTATATATAACACTCCCGTCTACATTTCAAGGGCTTCTGTGGACAGCTCTGACACGAATGGGGTAAAGCGAATTCTATTTTTATTTTTTTAAATATATTTTTATTTATTTCAGATAGGAAGGGAGAGGGATAGAGAGAGAGAAACATCAATGATGAGAGAGAATCATGGATTGGCTGCCTTCTGCATGCCCCTCACTGGGGATCGAGCCCACAACCCAGGAATGTGCCCTTGACTGGAATCGAACCCAGGACCCTTCAGTCCACAGGCTGCCGCTCTATCCACTGAGCTACACCAGCCAGGGCTTGAAGATGTATTTGGAGGGCAGCTATGCTCACCAATATACCACCAACGCAACCTTGAAGATGTATTTGTATTGTGGCAGCGACCAAATAGAAAATGCTGAGTTAGGTTGGGGGGGGGAAGGGTGTATATTTTCTTGGTGCCCAATAGTAAGTGTAGACAGACCACAGTAAGACTTAAGAGGTCCCATCCCCCCACCTCGGGGCGCCCTGGGGTGTGCTGAAGCCCAGTGGTGTCCAGGCGTCCGCCCCCTGGGAGAACACGTCCCCCTCTCCCCCAGGACCTCACTGCTGTGCGACGCCCGGTCACGCCTTCATGTTATAACTTATCTGCTGAGAAACACGCATTAAAGTCTTCAGACCCCAGCCTCTTATCAACCCGGAAGGAGAAGTTTCCAACTTGAACATGGCAACACCGAGCGTGAGGAGCCTGGGAGAGCTGTGCCGGGTTGGCCCGGGCTGTTCCGATGCAGCACGGCAGAGCCGTCCGCTCACACGGGCGCACACAGAACCGGTCTCGGTGGTTGGCCAATGTCAACAAACGCCTCCCGACTTCGTGGATGGGAAGAGACGCCGAGCGTGACTTTGCAAAAAGGTCAAGTAGAAACCTGTGTGTTCTTCATTTCATTGGAAACACCCAGAAGGAGTTTCTCCAGGGGAAGCCTGGTTTATACCCTGGTTCTCTGAGACAGCTGCCTAATATCGGACTGGAACACAGTCAAGTCCACCATTGTGTCCTACATGGTGCTCTGTGTTCCCGTGGCCCCGCCTCCTTGTTCCCGTGCCCACTTCCAGCTGTTCATGTGGCCACGCCCGCACAGTCACATGACCACT
>NW_005871838.1:213867-232237 GCF_000147115.1 Myotis lucifugus | reverse complement strand
GGACACCCCTTCCACCTCTGAGTAAGAGACTTTGTTTTTAAAGATGTTTTCATTCATTTCAGAGGAAGGGGGAGAGAGAGAAACATCAAGGACAGAGAAGCACTGACCGGCCGCCTCCTGCACGCCCCCCACTGGGGATGGAGCCCGCAACCTGGGCCTGGGCCCTGACCCAGAATCGAACCTGACCTCCTGGTTCCTAGGTCGACGCTCAACCACTGAGCCACACCGGCCGGGCTGAGTAAGAGACTTGAGAGGCACAAAAGCAACCGCAGTGAGAGACGTCGGGGAGAGCCCTCCCCCCCCCCCCCACACACAACCGTGGACGTTCACACAGCCCCGTGCCCACCGCAGGCGAGTGGGTGGGGAGGGTGGGTGGTCCGTACACAGGCCACTGAGCAGCAGCCAGAGGGAGCCATCGGGACGCACAGCGAGACGAACGGCACACATGGTGCAAACTTGCTCCCCGACCCCTGCACTTCCCGCCGTGGTGACGGCATCGCCTGGCATCTGCCTCCAAAGTAGAAACTACAGGCGTCCCCCTCCGTGTCCTCCAGCCGCCACGCCCGGCGTCCTCTGCCTCCACTCTCCAACCAGCGAGCTCAGCTGTGAAGGGGGCACAACGCCCGCTGACCATCATCTCGCCTCGTAACATACGGGGTTGAAAGTTATGCCGCAGGCGATTGTATCTCATCATTAGGGCCGAAGGTCACTCACGTATCATCTCGCGTCATTAGGGCTGAGCATGCGATCACGTCCTATGTCCTGTATCCTGGTGCCCGCCGCCGAGTCTCTCCATTTCCCTTGCCCACCCCTCCTGGACACGCAGGCCCCTCCCCAACTCTCTCAACGAATCGCTCAGACACATCAAATTCCAGCGACGCCGAGTTACTTACAGTTCCCCAAACACGCGCTGGGACTGCAGGCCAGGTCTGCGTGCGCATCAGCTGTTCTCCAGGGGTGGTCCTTCGGGCGACAGTAGCAGCAGCAGCAGCAACAGCATCCCCTGGGAACTTGATAGAGACAAAAATTCTCAGGCCCCACCCCCGCACCCACTGAATCAGAAACTCGGGGTGGGGCTCAGGGGCCCCTGTTCCCGCAAGCCCTCCGGTGGTTCTGAAGCAGGACTAATTTTGAGACCCACGGTGTGTATCCTCTCCTCTGCTTTCTCACTATACTGTTAGGCGAACTCCTACGCAGCCCTTAAAGCCCTCCTGGTGGAAGCCCCACCTGGCTCCATGGCCCGAGACAGCTTATTCACACTGACCTCTGCGCTAACGCAGCACCGGGGTCACCCTTCTATAAGTGTTCTAGGGCACTGTGCCATAAGCAGTTGTTTAGAGGCTCTCTCTTCTACTAGGCTAAACCTGTGTAGTATGATCATACTTTCTGTATTTTTTTAAAATATTTTTTTATTGATTTCAGAGAGAAAGGGAGAGGGAGAGAGAGAAACATCCATGATGAGAGAATTATTGACTGGCTGCCTCCTGCATGCCCCCCACTGGGGATCGAGCCTGCAACCTGGGCATGTGCCCTGACCGGGAATCGAACCTCAACCTCCTGGTTCATTGGTCGATGCTCAACCACTGAGCCACGCCGGCCGGGCTCATGTTTTTTGTTTTGTTTTTTTAATTGATTTGTCCACAGGAGCAAAAAAAAAAAAAAAAAAAACACACTCAAATTTCTCCTTAAGTATCACCTAAGCCAGTGCAGTAGGTATAAACTTCAGTCTATAAACTCAGGTGGGAGAGACAGAAGTGACTTTTCTAATTAAGAGTTTTAAAATTCCATTGTGAAATGTGATGTGAGGGAACTGGAAGGGAAAGACACCTGACTTCCTGTCTGTGTGTGTCTGTTCTTAAAAGCTTATCTGTACAGTGATTGATGGAAAAGAGAGAAGATAAAATTGAAAAAAATTAGGTCAACTCCCCCAAACAATTCTTGGGTCCAAGAGGAAAAAGTGAGAACAAACCCACCCTGTCGAGGAGACAGGCCCACTGAGCGTTTCCGTGTCTGCAGGCGACACCCTGAGCTCCGCCCCGACCACAGCCCACGGCCCGCCGCACTGGGCAGGTCACCCACCACACTGAGGTCACCCGCTGCACAGGGCAGGGCAGGCTGACTCCGACATCTGTAGAGGCAGGACCTGCACACTGTACTCCAGGCAAGTGACATGGGACACGACCCACACACGGGAGAACACAGCACCAAGCAACAGGAACAGCTTTATCTGAGACTAAAGACTCACTGGACGTCGACCTTGACCTCTCACCCTCAGTCCTTGTGGGCACCAGGAGGGCTCCACGGTGACAATTGAGCCCACGTGTGGCCTCTCTTCCCCACTACCCACAGCCCAAGGGCCAGTGTGGGCTGTCTCCCCCAAGGCTGTGGCCGTGGGGCGCGGACCTGTCCTCAGGCCAGCAGGGGTGGCCAGCAGGGACTGGGGCAGGCCTGGCCTACGGCACGTGGGGCCCCACCGATGACCGCGATGGGCCCACAGGGAACGTGAACTATTGTCGGCGTGGCAGAGTCGTGTGTGTCGGTTTTTCTTCAAAGAGAGGATGTGTGGGAACCCTGGGTGATGCCAGCGTGGAAACGGACAGCTACCACCAAGGTGGGCTGCCCAGGAGGGGGCGCTGCCTCCGGCCGCGGACCTGACTCCTCTTGGAATTGCTCCTCGTGCATTCAGTCATCTGGGCTGTGACCCTGGTTTGGTCCCGTGTAGGCCTGTGGTCCTCACTCAGGTATGGCCAGCACCCCACCCCTCCCCCCAGGTGTCCATCTCCAACTGTACATTACATGGTCGCCCTGGTGCACAAGTTCACACACACGCACACACGCTGACCACGGAGTCCACACACGCACACACGCTGACCACGAAGTTCACACACCACAGGCCAGGCACAGAGCCCTGTTATAAAGTAATTTTATTAAACTGATCTGGACATACTGTAGGTCAAATAATATTTTCTGAAGACAATTATGGACTTTAAAGCTCGACATAAGATTAGTAGCTTCAAAAGTGTTAGTCGTTTCCCAGCAACAGCATGATAAAATAATTCAACTATGTAGAAATATAGAACTCTAGGCGAGCTGGGAACGGAGTCCCGAGCCCAGCGTCCTCGTGGGGGAGGAAACTAGACTCGAAGGCCAAGTCATCTGCCCAAGCTCCCCTCCCTAACAGTGATCAAGCTAGAAATCAAACCCACTGTCCTAACACTAACTCTACCAACTAGAAGGCTACTCCCCTAAGCCTCGCGCTACCGGACATGAGAGAGACGCTACAGTACATTGCGGTCGGGGACCGGCCTGGAAGGGGCTGTGGGGGCTGCGCCGGCCGTTCTGGGTGAAGGGGGAGCGTGTGGGGTGTGACCCCCAAGACTTGCGACGACATCTGGATCAAATCCAAGACGGTGACCAGTTAGCCCCGGGGCCCCTGGCTCCCCGGCCCGCCCACCGTGTGCTCCTCTAAGCCGCCCCCTTCCAGCCCAACAGAAAGCTCACACGTGAGAAACCCAAGCTCCGCCAGCACTTCTGACTGCTCTGGTGGCTCGTTTCCCACCTGTGCCACGGAGACACCACGTGGGGACACGCCACCCGTGTCCGAGCTTCGAGACCGTAACTCCCCACGACTTCCTGAGCAAAGGGCTGCATGTGGGGCCAGCGCCGACAGGACGGGCAGACACCGCTGGCCGCTGGCCGCTTTTGTTGTCACTGGGGACTTTTGGTCGTCTAGACATTCCTTGAGTTCCTCCACATGAGTGTTTAATATCAATGTAGCCTAAAAAAAAAAAAAAAATAAAGAAAAGGGCCTAGAACCCAAGACCTGCCCCTCACTGCT
Source organism: Myotis lucifugus (assembly GCF_000147115.1). Classification (NCBI taxonomy): domain Eukaryota; kingdom Metazoa; phylum Chordata; class Mammalia; order Chiroptera; family Vespertilionidae; genus Myotis; species Myotis lucifugus. The sequence continues at coordinate 228,399 of NW_005871838.1, read as the reverse complement.
CACTCCTCAGCGCCCGCCTCTCCACAAACACCGCAGGTCCACCCGCTGCGGTTTGGGGGCTCCACCAGCCAGAGCTCCTCTGCTCTCCGCCCAACGCCACCCCCAGAAAGGCCTTGCCCGACTGCTACCTAAGGATGCCCCACCCCCGCCCTCCCACCCTCGATTTAAATCATCACCCCAGTTTATTTTCTTCATAGCACTTAATCACTACCTCAAACTACGTTATGTTTGTTTACTCATCGCCTGTCTCCTCCACCAGAAGTAAATTCCATGAGTAGGGGCCCTTGTCTGTCTGATTCAGTGGCATTCCCTGCACCCAGCACAGTGCCTGGCACAGAGGAGGTGTTTAATAAATACTCGTTGAATGAATGAATGAAGAAAAGGTAACTAGCAAAGACATTCAGGCCTAAACAGGAACCGATAGGTAATCCTCAACCAAGGGGTCACCGAGGGCTCCGGGCTGCCACTGCCCAGAATCACAGGGACAAGACTATAACAGTGGCTCCTCCCACCACCCAGCCCCGCGGGCTGCCCTGGCCCAGAAGGATCCAGTCACAAAGGAGCCCCTGAGGGCAATCTGGGCACAGAAAAGTTCCAACTCTGCCTACTCCTCCCTATTTGCATTCAGCTATTTCCAAAAAAAATGTTCAAGTTAGAAATAGGTGATGGAGCCGCTAGAAAGTAAGTCTAACAGGAAGGAACACAGTGATTAGCAGAATCCACAAAATTAAAAAAAAAAATGTTTAAGGGAGCGTGCGCCTGCCAATGACTCCTGATGGGCCGCGCGAGTGGCGCCCGAGCCGCCTGAAACCTAGTGAGATCGGATGCCATCTAGGAAGGGTGGTGCTTCTGGGAAAGGACTTTGAGGACACACAGGGAAGTGGGGCGACAGACAGTGGGATCTATGGAGAAATTCCAGAGCACTGCCTCGGGGAGCGGTCCCTTTCAAAGCACTGACTGACACGCTGATCCAGAGAAGGGGGTCCTGAGCTCCTGACAGGGGTACCCGGACACTTGCTGGTGGGTGAAGTGTCCGCGGGAGGTGACGCGGGAGGCTGGGTGATGATCATGGTTTCCTGTGTAGCACTCAACTAGAGAGGCATCGGGCCGGAAGCCCAGGAAACACCCCCACCGCATTCCGTGAATGGGAGACGGCTGGGACCTCACAACCCATCCTGGGCAGACGCCCGGAGGGACATCAAGTTGTGGAACACACTTGGTAGGAATTAAAAACAAACCGCCTCACCTATACCTCCTCAAAAAGAACGTTCTGCTGGGGCTTCCAGGAGCAATTTCTTGGGTCAATGCAGGTATTCATAGGGTTTCCTTCCTAGTGGCACTTATGGGTTTTAAGATTTTTAACTCTTAGCAAAACGCTCTATATAACTGATATTTTGAGATGGTTTCTCTCCTTTGTGTGCACTCTCTGGTGGATGCAGAGGCTGGTGCTCTGGCTGAAGGCCTTCCCACACTCATCGCATTTAAAAGGCTTCTCCCCAGTGTGCACTCTCTGGTGGATGCAGAGGCTGGAGCTCTGGCTGAAGGCCTTCCCACACCCACAGCACCTGTAGGGCTTCTCCCCAGTGTGCACTCTCTGGTGGATGCAGAGGCTAGAGCTCTGGCTGAAGGCCTTCCCACACTCGTAACATTTATAGGGCTTCTCCCCCGTGTGAACCCTTTGATGCATGCAGAGGCTGGAAGTGTGCCGGAAGGCCTTCCCACACTCTTCGCATTTGAAGGGTTTCTCTCCGGTGTGGACTCTCTGATGCATGCACAGGTTTGAGCTATTACTAAAGCCCCTCCCGCACTCGCTGCAGACATAGGGTTTCTCGCCTGTATGAACTCTCATGTGAATCTGAAGGTGTGAGCTCCAATTGAAGGCTTTGCCACACTCGTAACATTTATAGGGCTTTTCTACTGTGTGGATTTTCTTATGTCTGTTAAGTTTCGTTGTGGTGCTGAAATCCTTACCGCAATCATCGCATTTATAGACCTTCTCTCCTGTGTGGTCTCTCCAGTGAATGTGGAGCTCTGATATGTGAAAGAAACCCTTGTCGCACTTGTCACACTTATGGGGCTTCTCGGCCGTGTGGACTTTCTGATGCATGAAAAGGTCTGCTCTCTCAGAGAAAAACTCCCTACACATGGGGCACTTGTAGATCATGTTTCCTATTTGGTATCGGGCGCAGAGGAGAAAGTTCCTGCGGCTACTACAGTTACAGGGCGCGAGGGCGCTGAGCCTCGCACTTGGCCATGCTGGCGGCTTATCTCAGGCTCGCTCTGCTCGGGGGGTTCAAGGTGGGCCTAAGCTCTGCCCTGCCTGCCTTCCTGAGGAAGGCTTCTTCCTGCATAGTGTTCCCCTCGGTCTCTACGGACGATGCAGCGACACGCACGCCCGCACGAATCCTGGGCTCATGAACGCCGAGCTCCCTTTTGGGTCCCGAGTGTCAACATTCCACGGGCTCCGGCTGCAGGCCTTGGCGGGCGTTTGGAAGCCCCTGGAAGCTCCCTCGTGTGGACGGCCTCGCACTTCTCACGCAGAGACGGCGGTGCACAGTGTCCCTCGCCGCCAGGCCGAGAGGCTGCGTGCTGGTCTCGGGCCCCCGCAGGCTCCCCGGGAAGAGTCAGTGTGACATCCCGCCTCCTGCACATCCGCCGGAGCCTTCCCCGGAAGCCAGCTCCTGGGGCCCAGGTGTGCGGCTCCTCCCGCTGAGGACTCCCTGCCCAGGCGCCACTCCAGTCTCCTGCGACAGAAACAAACAGACACGGTGAAAGGGCCTGGCTGCCCAGGGCACTGCTGCCGGTTCCGTGATGAAGCGGATGCCAACGTGAGAGCAGCACAGACCTGCCTGCGCCCGCGGAGGGACTCTCTTCCCGAGCGCTGTCCGTGGGGTGCAGGTCTGAAGAGAGAAGGTGCAGATGTCATGCTCCTGCGCACAGCACGTCACAGCCAGCACCACCACTCCCTGCGGGGCCTGAGCGCAGCGGGCGCTACTGGGAAAGGAGCCCGCAGAAGGCCCCGTGAGCACGAGGAACAGCCGTCCGCATACAGGACCAGAAGGAGCACCCCCACCTGGGACTTTGGGGGACAATACTGCTGTTTCCGCAGCTAACACGCCACGTCAGAGCCGCCCTGCAGTCCCCAGGGAGAGCGGACACGTGATGTGTGGTATCAGATGCGCTCCCTTGTTTCTGTCCTGAGGTTTCCTGATGAACTGAAAATCCTGATGAACTAAAACGCCGAGTCCTGCCCGGCCTTCCCCCGCCCCCACTTTGTTTCAGTCTTGCACATGCTCCTCCTGTGCCTGACCTCCTTCCCCCCTGCATCGCTGTCAGCTGCCCCCACAGAGGCCCAGTGAGGCCCTAGGGAATCCCTCCCGAGCGCCCCTCCCAGCAGCAGCACCGTCAGACCCCAAAGCTCCCGGTCTGACCTGTCCCCTGAGCCATGATGCAAGTGCCCGGCACCGTGCGCAGCCGTCCAGTCAGTGAAGGGAGGAGCCCCACCGGGTGAGCGCATCCCCGAGGCTCCCCTACGCCCTCTCTGCCCCCCAGACCCTGCGGCAACGATTCCCAGCGCCTCTTCCAGTCTTTTGGCACCAACATGGGACAAACATACAGCCAGCAGAATGAGGAGCAAACAGAAGAAAGTAACTCCCATGTTCCACCTGCAGTCTCCTGAGGTTCAGGATCACGCCTCAGCCACCGTTTCATCTCGTGTTCTATACTCGGTGACAGTGCAGTCAGTCAACAGAAATGGACCCAACAGAAGAGCACTTTCAGCAATACACTCCACAGAGGAGGGACGGGGGTGTTTAAGGAGATTTCTTTCACATTAAAGTGGCAAATAGCCCGGGCTGGTTTGGCTCAGTGGATAGAGCGTCAGCCTATGGACTGAAGGGTCCCGGGTTTGATTCTGGTCAAGGGCATAGGCCCGGGTTGCAGGCTCGATCCCCAAGTGTGGAGCGTGCAGAAGGCAGCCGGTCCATGATTCTCTCTCTCACCATTGATGCTTCTCTCTCTCTCTCTCTCTCTCTCTCTCTCTCTCTCTCTCCCCCTCTCCCTTCCTCTCTGAAATCAATAAAAACACATTTTTAAAAAGTATTTTTAATAGCAAAATAAAGCGATTTTTTCTAGATGAATGTGTTAAGATAATAAAATTCAACTACATAAGCAAAGTTTCAGCAAAAATAGTTTATGTCTAGAAAAAAGTATGCACGCACCGATCCTTTGGCCTGGTAATCACGCTTCTAGAGATGAACCCCGAGATCTCGGCAAACACAGGGCAGGACTGACGCCCCAGCTGACACCTGAGGCAGCACCTGCCGTGGTACAGCTGCAGGCACCCAGGCGCCAGGACGTTGGGAGGAGAGGGCACCATCAGAGGATGACCGCTCAGCATGGACACGGAGGTCCAGAAAGCCAACTGGTGTGGATCGCACTTAGTTCTGGCCGCGACGGAATCAAGACTAACCGCCTGACTCGGCGGGAGAGAGGTCCTGAAGGCGGCAGCAGCCCGAGGCCTCGGCACGAGACGTCACGCGCCAGCCAGCGGCGGAGCAGAGGCTGAGCCCTGGAGGAGTCCCGGGTGAGCCCGCAGCTGTGACAGCACCATGGAGGCCGCCGACCTGGACCGCCCCGCTGACAGGGACAGCATGAGGCCCACGGCCACAGCTCGGGAGGCCGAGGCGTGCTCAAGGCACCCGGTGCCGACGAGGCAGTTCCGGGATTTGGGACTGTGACACGCTGTCCCCCTGGCCTGCCTGGCACCCCCACCTTGCCCACCACGTCGCCTTCACTGGAGACTCCTGCCCTGCCCGACCTCAACATGTAGGGCTGCTCCAGGGCTCCGACGGGGGACCCCTCTCCTCCGAGTCTACAACCTCGCCAGTAACTCAGCCACATCGTGAGCTCGGCTTCTAGCTTCATCTGCAGCCCGGCTACAGACACCCCAAATAACCTTTCCAAACCCAACCCCTCAAACTGCTCCTCCTCACCAACCCCGCATCTCCCTGCACTGCACTGACCCACCCAGGTCAGCCCCCTTCCCCGTCTCTCCACCGCCACTGCGCCCCCCTGCCAGGCGCAGACTGCCCACAGCCTCTCCATCACGTCTCTCTGCTTCACCCCTGCCCCTCCCCCCCCTACAGCCTTCAGGTTGGGCAGGTGCTGGCCACTGGCTCTACCCATCTCACCTCCTCCAGCCTTTCTCACCCTCAGACCTGCCCAGCCTGTTTCTCCTCCCCACCCCCGGGCCCACGCTTTGCCCCATCCTCCGAGAGTCAGTCTCTCACACCCAGGTCTCAGCCCCAGCACCGCCTCCTCAGGGTCACTGTGTGCCTGCCTCCTTGTTGGCCTCGCCTCTCCCTGCTTCCCGCGCTTAGTGAGCTCCCCCATCAGCAATGTCTCCCCTCCTTCAGCTCTGTCCTCCACTCATCCAAGCACAGATGTCTCCTGAGTGTCTAACTGTGCCAGGCCCCGCGCCTGGACAGAGAGCAGAAATGTAATGGGCGCCCTCCCTCATGGAACTTGGCCCAGCAGGGACACAACGCTCATCAAAGATGTCCATGCAGACACGTCGCCCAGCTGTGCTGAGTGCGCCGAACCGCCCTGGGTGGTCTCGGGGAGCCGCCGTGGGGGGTGGGCTCCCCAGTCAGAGGGCCGGGCACCACCGCCCCACACGGTGAAGGGAGACGTGCGCCTGAGGGAACGGCAGGCAGACCAGAGCACACACGTGCTTTCCTCCCGCCAAGTCCTCCACAGACTCGACCCCCGGACGGCGCAGGGCAGGCCTGGCTTACCCCGTGGATGTGCTCGCGGCTCATCTTGAACCAATCAGAACACACAGCTGACAACAGCTGCAGGCCCGGCTGTGAGGACCAGAGCAGGTGACTGGGAAGCGCCTATGGGAGTGCCCAGGGCAGCGGCCTGAGTACACGCGCTTCCTCGTTCCCTTACTTCGAGTGACACATCCGTCCCTTTTCTGCAGAGGCTCCCAGACCCAGGACCCCCCTCCCTGTAATCAGGGTCCCTCCTCCGCGGGCTCAGTGCCAGTTCCCCTGGACGCTCCCTGCCCCCGGGGCTGATTTAAAAGCATCTGCCTTTATCGACACCCCCCCGCCCCCCACCAGGTTCTCTCCCCGGCTGGTGAGTGCGCACCTGCACTGCACCTGCACCTGCACTGCACCTGCACCTGCGAGGAAGCGAGATAACTTGGCGGGCGAGACACTGGACTGCAGGTCCCAAGTTCAGTTCTGGGCCTGACACTTCCCAGCCGGGCGACCTTCAGCGGGGACTCCTCTGGGGATGGGGAGTAAGACCTACGTCAGTTCAGTAATGCGGACGGGCATGGGGCGGGGTCAGTGCCTCTGCAGGGGACACCGACGGGGACTGCTGGAAAGGACCCTTCAGGACACAGGCAGGGCGCCCGGGAGTCAGCGTGCTGGGGACAGCAGAGGCCCCGCGTCCTCTGGCTGCAGGACTGGCCGCTCCTGTCCGTTCCCTCTGCCGGACTCTGTGGTCTGTCTCCCTCGAGGGACAGCGGGGCCCTGCTCTGGGCGGCAGGAGCTGGGGGTGGCAGGTGTGAGCTCCAGTGACTCCCATCTCAGAGGAGGACGCTCAGTTATTAAGCCGCTTCCTCCTCCCACTGCTGGGAACAGAGACCCAGAGGGACAAAGTCCGCGTTCGGGCCCAGAAAGAAAGGGACAGCACGGGAGGCCTCGCGCCACCCTCGGCAGAAGCCAAAGGAAAGCCCGAGGCCCCACGAGGCCCGGCTCACTAGCGGAGGGGACGGGGCTGGGCCTGGGGATGCCACAGAAATGCCACGTGGCTGTCAGCAAGGCTGTCCTCAGGACACTGGGCGCGGGAGTGTCACAGCAGGTGGCAGGTCAAGAAGTTTGGGATCTGGGACTCTGGCTATTTTTTTAATGCATTTTTTAAAATTGTAAAAAAACAAAAAGTTTAGAATCTTCACCATTTTTAAGCGTACAGTTTAGTAGTGTTAACAGTATAGTCATCTTGCAAAACAGAAACAATGTAGCCACTGCCCACCTCCCCCCACACCGCTGGCTCCCTCTGATCCCACTGCCTCCGGGACCGCTCTTGCTACACACGCCCTCACTCTGCTTGGAGAGCTCCAGAGGTGCACGTGGGCTCCCTCTGCTCCCAAATGACACCCCCACCAGCGCCGCCATCTCGATGGGTTCCTGCCCCGGCGGTTAGAGACCTTCTGCAGGACCCTGTTCTCACGGCTGCACGTCTGCAGAGGGCACCCAGCACTTGTCAGAAGCCCTTAGGAACTTGAATTTCATGTCATGAAGCCTCGAAGCCTGCGTTCTGCAGCTCCCCTGGTTCTAGCTGTGAGATGGGGCCGCCCCCAGGCCCGAAGTTACTGAAGAAGGGTGAGCCGAGAAGCCTGGCTTGTTTGCCAGCTGATGCCAAGTACTCGGAATCCGTGAAATGTTCTTAAATCCTGTGAGGCTCAACCCTGCATGCTTGAACTGTGCATCTAAAAATAAGTTTGAATAAGGGACGTACCGGGGCTTAGTGTGCAGAAGACAGGAGCCCCGGCGACTTCCTGACTGTCTCCCCGCTCCCCTCAGGGCAGCTGCATCACCTTCAGGACAGGTTTGCTCTGGCTCAAGGCCGTCTTCATAAGACCTGTCACAGGACCGTGGGAGGCACCGCAGAGCAAGACGTGGAAATAAGCAATGATTATTTGATGAACCTGAACTTGCAGGGGCATGAAAGATAAATGAGCTCCAGGACGGCTTTACTGAAAGTCTCGGGTGACAGACGGGGCGTTCCAGTGGGAATGGAGGTGCGGAAACCCGCCTGCTGGGAAGCAATGCATGGACTCTGCGTGCTGCTGATACGACGCCAGGCTAGGCTCATTCTTTAAACCTCTCTTCCAGGAGCAAATGGGAATCCGCCAAAGCTGCTGGTCTCCCAGCCGGTGACTCCTCCTGGGGAAGAACTGGACCAATGCTCTCAAACTGGCTAAATGACTTCAACTGGCCAAGCCTAGTGCCCTTGGTCACACCCCTGAACCATTTCAAACTCCGGGTCCTGTCCGTCCCGGAAGTCCCTCCTCGGGTGCCAGGACGCCACTCGCACCAGTCCCCTCGTCGGCACGCACGGCCAGCCTGCAGGCTCAGTTACTCCGCCAGGCGAACCTGCTCCCCAAGGCCCACAACCATGAACCGGACGGCAGTGAACGTGGACCAAAGCGGAGCCGCTCAGACTCTCCTCCTGAGGCCCGCTGGGAGGTGGGGACTGAGTGAGCTGGCAGTGGCTATCCTCCTGCCGCAGCCAGAATGTTTGTGTCCCCCCTCCCCCCAATTCATACGATGAAACCTGATCCCCATGTGATGGCACCAGGAGATGGAGCCTTTGGGAGGACCCCAGAGAGCTCCCTCACCCCTGCCGCCGTGAGGACACAGAGGGAGGATGGAGGTCTACGGACCAGGAGTGGGCCCTTGCCAGACACTGACTCTACGGCACCCTGATCTTGGACTTGCAGCTCCGGAGCTGTGAGAAAGGAATGCTTGTTGTCTGAGCCACCCAGGCGGTGGCGGTTTGTTACGCAGTGTGAATGCACTAAGACAACTTCCAATGGCCAGGTGGACTCTCCCTGGCCTGGCCGGCCTCCTTACGGGAGGGACCAGTTCGACAGCATCAAGAGAGATCACACCAATCGGTCTGACAACAGGACCCCCAGCTCTTCAGAGAAACCACCACCTGCTCAGAGAGGCAGAGTTTAGCCCGATGAACCCGAGACAATGCGACGTTGCCCAGAGTCGGGGTTCTCCATGTGAAAGATGCTGACGGCCCGGTCTAAGCTGGACAACATTCTCCAACGTTAAACGATTTAGGAGGATAATTACATCCCAAGAAAAGCACAGCCACGCTGATTTCAGGAATGGATGTGTGCCCAGCGCCTACTCGTGCGCACAGCAAAGCCCAGATCTGCAGCAGGAAATCATCCCCTGCAAATCCTCTTTGGGAAGAACCTGCAGGTCCACGCGCCCTTTCTACGCAGCCTGTCCATCCCTGTCACCCCCCGAAGCCTCCTACCTCCCCAGCTAGAGAAGGGCCCCCTGCCCCCAGGCGCCAGGCGGGACTGGTTCTGACCCCACCAGGCCCGCCCAAGCCCTCTTCCCCGATCCTACAAAAGCCTCCCATCTTGCCTCCCCCTCACCTGCCCACTCTGACGTCATCTTTCTCAAATGCAAAACGGGTTGTCCCGCCCTGCTCACAACTGTTCCCCGGCAGTGAACGCTCGGTGTAATTTCCTGACTTATTTGTGCGGCGCTGACACTCTGGGCGACGTTATCTCCTCCTCACCTGTCCTCGCCCTCTCTCACCGCTGCCCATCAGCTCTAGTTCAGCCACACCGAACGTCTCTTGGCCTCAACCACAGCCTCCCCTCCGCCCCCAGCTCCTTCTACCTCCAGGCCTTCCCACTTCTGTCCCGTTCACCTTCCGGGTGCGACCGGACGGCACTTTCTCGGGGACGGCTTCCGACTTCCACCCTTCCCCTCAGATGTGGATTATGGTATATGCTCCCGGGGCCCTTACACATTCTCGAACATCTCCCTTCTGTGACACACTCGTGGCCTGGGCGTCCACTAAACCACATGCTACTCCCCACTCCCAGGATCCCCTGCGGAACCCCAGGAGCACCTGGTCATCCCTCTAGAACAGGGGTCCTCAAACTTTTTAAACAGGGGGCCAGTTCATGGTCCCTCAGACCGCTGGAAGGCCTGACTATAGTTTAAAAAAAAACTATGAACAAATTCCTATGCACACTGCACATATCTTATTTTGAAGTAAAAAAACAAAACGGGAACAAATACAATATTTGTATTTGCATGTGGCCCGCGGGCCGTAGTTTGAGGACCCCTGCTCTAGAACCTGCTCAGCCGCCCCGACCGTGCACACCCCTTGCAGACCCTGCTTCACGACTGTGCTCTCCATGCTCTGCCCCTGGTCCGGCTGCCCCCTCCTCATCCCGAAAGCCTGTGAAGTCCCACTTGCTCCCTGACGGCCTCTCCGTGTTAGAAACGCAGCGGTGAACAAGAGTCAAACCAGGAAATCCCAGGCCCGGGTTCAAGCTTCTGCATTTATTCCACGAGTACAAAATTAGAAGATGGAACCATTCTTATTCTGCATATTGTTAGGAAGCAATTCTCCTCCAAATACTGGAAGTAACAAATTCATTCCAGCTTATTCCAAATGCTCCACTAACAACAAAACCCCTTAGCTAAGCCGATTTCAGGGAACAGTTTAGAGCAGCCGTGGGCAAACTACGGCCCGTGAGCCGGATCCGGCCCGTTTGAAATGAATAAAACTAAAAAAAAAAAAAGACCATACCCTTTTATGTAATGATGTTTACTTTGAATTTATCTTAGTTCACACAAACACTCCATCCATGCTTTTGTTCCGGCCCTCCGGTCCAGTTTAAGAACCCATTGTGGCCCTCGAGTCAAAAAGTTTGCCCACCCCTGGGATAGAGCCTGCCTTCCTGTGACAGGGCAGACCTCATCTTCCAAGTGCACACACCTACTCACCATGCAGCTACCGTAGGTCCCAGATACATGTGCTCCCTAAAACTAAATGTTCCACCATAAACGTAATACAGAGTCTTAGAAAAGACCCAAAAAAGTAAATTTTTAAAATCACCCAACATGCTATTTCCCAATGTATACAATTTTTAAGATTCTCACCTAATTTCTTCTAGACTATTCTCCATAGGTTTTTGTGGACAGTTGTTAGGATTTTTAAGAGTTTTAATCTTATCGTGTATGTAATTTCGTGTCCTGGTTTTATTCCACTTAACTCTGTCATTAAAATTTTAATACACTTTCTACATAAACATTTTAATAGCCCTACATTACAGAGCTGATGAATCATAACTTAATCATTCTACAAACTCACCCTTAAAAATAATTCTACTGCCCTAGCTGGTTTGGCTCAGTGGTTGAGTGTCAGCCTGTGGACTGAAGGGTCCTGGGTTCGACCCGGTCAAGGGCACACGCCTGGGTTTCGGGCTCGATCCCCAGTGTGGGGTATGCAGGAGGCAGCCGATCAATGCTTCTCTCCCATCACTGATGTATCCATCCATCTCTCTCTCTCTCTCCCTTCCTCTCTGAAACCAACAAAAACATTTTTTTAAAAAAATCTGTCTCCCCTATGCCTTTTCCTCAGTAGTTACAACGTATCCTTCTCAAATATTTTGGTTCTCAAACTTTTCCTATATTTATTCAGAACACATACACAGTTTTCTTTCTTTTTTGGGGATCTTACAAAAAATTAAATTTGTTTTGGCTTAGTAATATATCCTACACATCCACCCAGGCCACGCCAATACACACTCATCTACCTTGCTTTTTAAAGCTACTTCGTTCCTCATAATTCCTCTGTCCAGTTCTCTGCTCAGACACCACATGCTGGGATCCGAGCTGCCTTTGCAGTTTCAGAGCTCCCTTCACGTTGATCACACTTGTCCCGGTCAGATCGGACCCCCGTGTGTGTTTTCTGCTGCAGTGGAAGCAGAGCCTGTTCTTTCTTTTCCGTTTTAGTTTCTGCCAGGTTGTTTGGTGCTCAGGAAGCTATGAATTTTACGTATGCATTCTGTACTCAATCACATCCTCACGTTTTTTGGTCTGTTTTTCAGAAACTCTCATTGTTGTAGCCAATAGCACCTACAACATATTTCCCTTTTTTTCATTTCAGACCCTCACCGCACTCTTACTTCGTGTATTACTGTTTTGACAAGACTTAGAAAACCCGTGTTAATTTCCCAATTTTAAATTTGATTATTTTCTTGTTCAGTATAATGTGGACAATTAACATTTATGTGTTTTTTGCATTAAAAATGTGCCTTTTCTTTCCACTTTATAAAAAAAATGAGGGCTTTTGAAAAAAAGAATATCTATTTTGACCTTAGTTTAGTTGGTAGTTTGAATTCAATGTGAACTCCAGGGTAAAGACCCCTCTCGTCCAGACAGACCTCCGAAAGGGCCTCCCTGGCCTCCCCCACTTCCACTCCCACCCCCACACTCTGCGTGTAGCAGCTGGAGCGGCTGTCTGAAAATGCAAAGCTGATTATGTCACTCCTCTGCTTAAAACCCGGCCCTGGCGACGGCTTCCAGTTCCCCTCAGATAAAACACCCCGAACCCACCCTACAGACCCTGCCTGGCCGCACGCTCCCCTCGCCTGCGTAACCACCAGTCATCCTTCAGGTCCTGGAGCGGGCAAAGCGCTTCCCCTCCAGGCCTTCCCCATGCCGTTCTTCCCCATGCCGTTCCCCTGCCCGGGAGATTATGCCCCACGTCACTCTACACGGACATCACTCTACACGGACGCCTACTCGCCCTCAGATCTCAGCTGAAATCTTACTTCTGTGAAGAGAGAGAGAGGTGGGGGGAGGAAGGGAGGGCGGAAGGATGGATCTTTCCGGGCCCTCTCGTCCCCTCCTAGGGCAGATGCCCGTTGGGGATCACAGAGCAGCCTGAGGCCTGCCTTTCATTTCCATCCCCTCCACCGCAGATTATAAGCTCCCACCAGGACCAGGACTCGCTGATTTTTCTGGCCACACTACAAGCCCTCCAGCATATCTGAATGAAAGAAAAATACTTACAAGACCCTTAACTGCATCTCTCACATCTTAAAACGACATCCATCCCACCATTCAGTCACTATTTACATGCTGAACTCTTTCTGATGCTGCCTACAAACTCAGGAAGAGTCCATTTTACCCGATGGACGTGAAAGCAAACACAACCGCTGTGGCCGCCGCAGGACAGCGTGCATGCGTTTCTCTCACTCGGAAATAGGTTTTGTTACAAGATTATGAGAGTTTTGTTTGATGCCGTGTTCAGTTTGCTGATACTTCACTTGTAGTCAACGAACTTATACGCCTTATTTTTTATGGCATGTAAAGCACTAGAAAACATGTGCTTTGTAAAATATCCTTTAAGAAGTGTAAGTATTAACAGCACTTGATAAAAATTAATAACAAAATCACGAATTAAAAGGCAAACTTGGCGATCTCTGGTATTCTGTAATACACACATCTGGTCAAAGAGAAAATATAAATTATATCACAAATAAAAAATTCCTTTGGGTCGTAAAAGCTAATAAAACCAACATTTATATAGCAGGTTACACTCTACAAAGCACTTTCACATACTCCGTGTCACTGAACCCCGTGGCGTAAACAGAGCAGGTATTACCACCAGGGACAGGACAGAAAACCGAGGTTGGGAGGATGGAGTCCTGCCCAAGGTCACGGGACTTGAGAGCAGGGGGGTCCTAACGAGCTGGGGCAGGGGGAGGGGCTGCGGGGCTGGTAACCGAGAGCTTCCCGAACTCTCTGTAACTGGTGTCCTTCGTGCACCTTCACTGACACTGCACTTCCCCACCAGCCACCACCCGAAAGGCTGCTTCAGATATAAAGTTGGAGCTTAAATTGCCACCAGTCCAGGAAATGGCGGAATAAGCCGCGGTCCACCCGGACTAGGGGAGGAAGCAGGGGACGCGAGGCAGCCGTTCTCTGGCTGCAGTGGACGGCGGTGCCCTGGCCGATGCGAAAACAAAGGCCGTGCAAGGCTCTAATCGATCTACAAGGACACACGGCAGTTAACTCTGCAGACGGGCTGGTCGGCAAAGACTTGAGCCCTCTCGGTGATGTTTGCATTTCTACCAAGAAAAACGAACGACTCGACTCGTTTACAATTAATTTAAAACAGTTTAACCTGGGGGGGGGGGCGGGGGTTTACAATTAATTTAAAACAGTTTAACCTGGGGGCGGGGGCGGGGGTTCGGGGGGAACAAGGTCACTTTCCTGCTATGCATCTAAGACAGGAAGTGGGGTCCCCGTCTAGAGGAGGAGACAAAACATGGAAACAAAACCAGGTCGGTCCTGTGAAGACAATACACGGTCTCAACAGCGCAAAACGTTCCTTCAACGACAACAGAAAAAGCAATAGCTGGGGGTTTCTTTTTTTCTTTCTTTCTAGTTTCTGGCTCCTTTGTTGCGGTAAGACAACCACTAAGCAAGCGCTCGGCCAGAGGAGCGGGTAGCTGAGCCCCGCAGGGAGGGCTCCCCAAAGGGGCCGAGTTTTGGGGGGACGAGAGGTGACCTGGCAAATGAGCCCGGACCTGGGGGGAAGGGGGTGTCCGGGAGGTGGACATACTGAGTTTATCAGAAGCAGGGACGGGACGGAACCCCAAGTCCCGAAAGAGGGGGGATCCCCCTCGCCGCGCTGCCGCCGCTTTACCTGGGGAGGCCCGGCCCCGGCCGCGGTCAGACAATGGAGGCGTCCCGCGGCGGCCGCTCCGGGCCGGGGCTCCTCGTCACCTGCGCAGGGCGCCTCGTCGGGCTCCGGGCCGCCGGCTCTGCAAAACCACAGCGCACCCTGCAGCGAGGCCCCGCCGCCGCCCCGGCCCCGCAACACGCCCCGGCCCGGCCATGGCGGCCTCTCCCGGGACCCGCCGGGAAGGCTCCAAGGCGCCGCGCCTCGGGCCCC
>NW_005871838.1:193477-212432 GCF_000147115.1 Myotis lucifugus | reverse complement strand
TTCTGGCGAGGATTTTTCAGCCCTCGCTGCAGCGGGAGGGGGCCCCGTCCCAGCCGAGGGTTCGGGCGGGGCGGGTGTCCCCCTGCGGGAACCGCTCGGGAGCGGCGTGGGCGGACGGTGCGGGACGGAAGGCAAGAGCGCTGCGCGCCCCCCGCAACGGCCGCCCGCCCGCAGGCCTTGCAGCGGGTTCGGCTCCCGTCCAGGCTGCGCACCGTCCGCTCCGCCAGCGCTGGGCTGGGGCGGGGCGGCCAGGCCGGGGAGGGGGGCCCATCGAGTGGGGATCCGCATTGCAGGGGCGCCCGGGCCCGGCCTGCTTGTCGGGGAGGCTGGGGGGGTCTGAGTCCACATCGCATTTCCCAGGCGTCCTCCGCCCCGGGGCGTTAGGGACCTTCCCGGCGCGGCCGCGCGGGTCCCGGGGGGCCTTGGCGTAAGGGCTCTACCTGCCGGTCCTACGCCGGCGGGGGCTCAGTTTCCCCGAAACGGGGCGCAGGCGCGGCCGCCGAGCTCCGGGGCGGCCCTTGCTCTGCTCACCTCCCGGGCCTGTTTGGTTCCCAGCGTTGGTGGTGAGCGGGTGGCCTGTTCCAAAGTGTCACAGCAACATCACAAGCTGCCAGGCGGTCACCCTTCATGGGGGGGGGGGGGGGGGGCCCCAAAACCCCCCTGGGAGAAAGGGGGGAAGCCGGAATCTTCGGGTTTCTAAAACTTTTAAGTTCAAATTTCCCTTGAAAGACACAGCTACTTGTTGAGAAAAAGATTTTTTTTTTTTTGCACAGTCAAGAATTCGCCTGCATTGTTGCCATTGAATTGTAAGGGAAAAGATGTTTACGTTTAAAGTGATGTTTGCTTTTACCTCCAAAGATGTGTTTGAATTTCTGTCTCTCTCTCGGCTAAATGTTCATCTTTATGTGAAATTTTTTTAAAAAAAAAATATTGATTTTTTACAGAGAGGAAGGGAGAGGGATAGAGAGTTAGAAACATCGATGAGAGAGAAACATTGATCAGCTGCCTCCCTGCACACCCCCTACTGGGGATGTGCCCGCAACCCAAGGTACATGCCCTTGACCGGAATCGAACCTGGGACTCTTCAGTCCGCAGGCCGACGCTCTATCCACTGAGCCAAACCGGTTAGGGCTATGTGAAATTTTAAAAATATATATTTTTTATTGATTTCAGAGAGGAAGGGAGAGGGAGAGAGAGAAAGAAACATCAATGATGAGAGACAATCATTGATTGGCTGCCTCTTGCATGTCCCCTACTGGGGATCGAGTCCGCAACCCAGGCATGTGCCCTTGGCCGGAATCAAACCTGGGACCCTTCAGTCCACAGGTTGACGCTCTATCCATTGAGCCAAACCAGCTAGGGCTTATGTGAAATTTTTTGGATAGAAGGTTTTAAGACTTGTGATGGGTACATGTGTGTATATGTGTTTGCATATACATCCGCACTACTGAAAAGCCTTAACATACAGTTGCGTTTATTACTCCTGCGCACCATGTTATAATTACCCAGCAAATTTAGTTTAGTTCTATTTAAAACCTACAGTGCAGAACAGTGATCAGATTTTTACTATAGCACATGTAAATACATCAATCTAACCAGCAAGTTTCTTAGAAATGAGGTATTTTTTATTGTTAATTCCTTTTTTTAAAGAAAAAAATAATTCTTTTACTTAGGACAGAAAGTCATCCATTTGGGTCCTTAACTCCTCCGCCTGTTATGTGTTGGTTAAAAACCATTCTCTCTCCATCAGTACTTACTTGCTGGGGTGTATTTGCAACGGCACTGGTGCTGCCAACAGTGTCTGTGCATGAAGAAGCAGTTGTTTTTACGTTATAAAGCAGTTTCTCACTTTTCTGGCAAGAAAGGACACGGGCCTTTTTCCTCCTTTCTGGAACAAGGTCAGCCGCGAGAAGTCCCCAGTGCCTAGGGGACGCCCACGATTGCTGAGATACGATTAACGTCTGCCAACTGGAGTAGCTCCCAAGGGCAGCCAGCCCCTCGGTGCCAGAGCGTCCAGACAGTCAGGTAGACACCAATCCTCACATCTCCAGCTTCCACGTTAAACCGGCCTAAACCGGCCGGAAGGTTGGAGCGGGGGAGTGGATGTGTCCCAGCTGCCTCCAGGTGTTCAGGGTCCGAGTGAGCAGAGAGATTGCGTGGAGTTAGAGCGGTTTCTGAGGACAGAGGAGGGAACATTGTTGCCTTACGGGAAGACAGACTTCACTTTGGCATAAAAGCACAAGCCGCCTCCGCCGAGCGCCTCCAGCCCCAGGAGGAAGGGCTGCTCTCCCCGGCGGAGGCTGCAGATCAGCCGCCCCGCTGGGCAGGAATGGCTGCGGGAGGCATCACCCCGACGCACTGGGAGAGGCCTCCGGGCGCCTGGGAGTCCCACGGGCCGGACTGGAGGGCATTGTGGTTCTTTTTCATTTCCTACCCTGCTGGCTTCCACAGTCGTGGGCGCAGCGCCCCTCAGGCACCAAACCGCACCCTGGGCAGAGGCCAGCCTGGGGCGAGAGGATCCTAAGCCCACTTTGCATTTGTATGGGGCCTTGTCGGTCACAGTCTCCCGCAGCAGTGTTTTGCTTAAAAAGGCTTTTTAACTACACGTGATTTGTATTTCTTCCTGCGGCTTTTGTTTTCTATAATAAACGTCTAATCAGAAGGAAAATTACCCTTTGCTATGGAAGCACATGGGAGTCTTTTAAAAGCTCTTCTTAAGAACAGGATGATGTCAGTCCTTTTGAGAGTCAGCAGGTCGCGGAGGTGAATAGATTGTTTTTCTCAGCTGAAGTTATTTTTTGAAAGACGCCGATTAAGGGCTGGCTCTTGTGCTCGCTCTGCATTTTAGCTTCTGTGTGTTTCATCCCTGAAACCTGACCCAGGCTGCAGAGCAGCGCCCAGGCCCGCCCGCCCACAGGAAGTGCACTGGGCCCTTTGCAGGACGTCTGTGCTGGCAGCTGAAGGTAAAACCAAGCCGTGACCCCCAGAGCCAGCTGAACAGCATCATGGGGAACACACATCAGCCTCTGCACACTCCACGGCCAGCAAGAAGACCCCGCGACCCTCCTGCCCATGATGACAACCGGGAGGAAAAACGATTTCCCCGCTCCCCACTGACCAAGAGCCCTCACCAGAGTTCGACCCACCAGAAGGATTTGGACTTCACGTGGAGAAGCCAGGCCCTCTGAACCGGATGCCTACGCTCCCAGCAACGGGTTCATCGGGGGCGTATTAGAAGCATCTCAATAAAAGTGGCCCTGGAAGAGTGTGTTGCATCCCGTTGGGGGAGGCTGAGACCACATACGAGACAGCAGTGCCCATGCAGAGCGGCGACCGCGCAGGCAGAGGCGTAAGGAAAAGGCGGGGTTGCATCCCGCTCTTTGGAAAACCCCGCGTGTAAAGTACAGCTGCCGTTCCCTCTGCCCCGTTTCTCCTGCTCTCCTCCCGCAGCCGGCGGATAGCGTCTGCGGTGCGTTTGTCCTTGTCGAGTTGTTTTCGGTTCTTTGTGCTGGGCTCATGTCTAACGGCTCATGTACCTGAGACGACGGCCCAAGTCTGGTTGCCACGGCAAACTCTAAAACGGCACCCCCAGCCCAGCCGTGTGCTCAGTGGTTGAGCATCGACCATGAACCAAAGGTCAGTGGCTCGATCCCCGGTCAGGGCACGTGCCCGGGTTGCCAGCTCGATCCCCAGTAGGGGGCATGCAGGAGGCAGCTGATGGATGTTTCTATCTTCCTCTCTCTCTCAAATCAATAGAAACATTTTTAAAAACCCACACACAGCACCTGCGCAACTTGCGTCCGGACCTCAGCCAGCCTCGCTCGTTCTGAACAGCAGGCCTTCTTACCCGGGTTTTGTGGGGAGTTCTCCTCCCCTGGCACTTCGTGTGCGATTCACTGAAGAACGAGAATGGGGGGTTCTGGGAGTTCTCTCCCTCCCTGACATCACAAAGAACCAGTGAGTGGAGAGAACCTCAGGGGAGTCGGGCTGAAATGTCACCTGGAAAACGTGCCTGACTCACCCCTCACGGCACAGGAAGTCACGGAGAGGACACGGAAGCAGGTGACTCATCCCTGCCGGGACTGTGGGCCGCTGATGGCAGGTGGACATGCTGACGCCGTCCGAGCACAGTTCTAGGAAATGACCATCTAGGTAAATGCCTCTTCACAGAATGGGCTCATCTTTAAAGTGTTGGTCCGCAAGCTGCTGTCCCGTAGAAATAAATGCCCAATGGAAACAGCGTGAGGTGCCCCTCGGTACGCAGTTACCAAGTTAAATGGCCGTGGAGTTGGTCTGGGTGGGCTGCTGGTGGGCAGTCATTTCGGAGATCTCTCCTGCCCCCGTTTAACTCCTGAAGGAACGAGGGTGGGCCCCTTTGTCGCCGGCCTGTGGGAGGCGGCGACTTCTCCCTGCCGCCTGCCTTGCTGAGTTGCGGTGCTGCCCACGGGGCCGGGGGGCCGGGCAGAGCGCCTCCAGATCCGTCACAGGGAGGAACCCTTTTCTCTGTGATGCCCCTCATCTCCGACCCCACGGAGGGGCATGTGAACGTGTCCTGTGGGTGCGTGACACAACCCGCCATGTGCGGTTTCCTGAGTGATAGAGGGGAGGGTGGCTGACCCACAGCAAACAGCGCTTCCGCTGAGAATGCGTTTCTCCCCGGAAACCGCGACTACAAGGCCCGCGACCTGGAGAAAAGCAGTTGAAATGGCTCATCCGTGCGTCAAGCCATAGAGAGAGATCTGTACAGCACCGGACATGTTTCCTCGGCCTCGGGAATACAGCGCAGATGGCGATCATCAGGGCTGAGACCGTCGGCGCGTCTGTGTGTCGTTAGTGTGACGAGGCAGGCGTGTGGGTCGCTGTCTTAGTTGTCAACCAGGAGACATGGGCGCCTGTAGCGATCCCCGTCAGGTGCCCACGGAGGCCCCCCTCGGGCAGGACCTGCCCCCCCTTCAGAGGGAAGTGCCCCCGGGCGCCGTGCACACGCAGAGCTGTGAGGTGATGGCGCGGAGCGACTTCCTGAACCACCAGCTGTGAGAAGCTCACAAGTGGCATCGCTATCTAGTTGAAACGCCTCCAGCTCTAGCTCATGAAATGAGGCTACTGGGGCAGGAGGGGGACAGGGAAGGGGAAGGGCCGAGCAGAGCCCCGCACCCACCGGCCACTTGGCCTCCTTGTCTAGCAGGGGCCTCTGAGCCTTTCTGAGCCAGCACGTGCGGCGCTGACTCTACTGGTGTGGAGATGGGGTGCTGGCACTCTTGCCTCGGGCGGGGGGTCTGCCATGGGGTGTGGGCCGCAGTCTGTATGTCACCCGGTTTTCCAGGAGGCCCAGGGCATCCCCAGATGTACCATGTGCCTCAGACCAGGGGGCTCCTGCCTCTGCCCCCTGGGCCCGCACAGCCCCTGAGCGATGCTTAGACGACCTGGAACAGACCTCCTCCTCCCTGGACACGGTCACCTGGAGGCTCAGCCCCTGCCCAGCGCGCAGACACTTCGTGGCTTTTAAGCAGAAGCCAAGTGGAAGCTCTGAGAGGCTGAGCTGACGGGTCAGTGAAGCCATCACGCAGGCCTCCAGGGGCTGCACTTCCCGGCCGGCCGCGTCTCACATTTCCCTGTCTAATTGCCAGGCCCTCATCACAGCGACTGCAGCCCAGCGCCGGTGGGCGCGCTTCCCGAAGGAAACGCTGTCGGCTCCAGAGAGCTGTGCTGGGCCTTGTTTTCACGATGGGCAACATCAGAGAATCACGGGACGTGTAATGCGTGCGGGCGGGTTCCCCACTGCGTCATGGTCGTTTCCCGCGTATCTTGGGGATGCTACCTGGTGGCTTCTGTAACAGCTGCCTTCCTGTTCACTCCTGGCTAAACTAGTCACGATCCAGCCCTCCAAGGCTGCCCTGGGACCTGTCATTCAAACCGATGAGGCCGCTTTTTAGTGGGGAGTTAGTGCTGATCTGTTCTGAGAGAAATCACTTTATGATTCTTTCCTGACTATAAAGTAATACAGGTCCCACATTGCAGAAGCGTTAGGTCACACCAAAATAGAATTCTTAAAAAGTAAAAATCACCCGCAATTCACCTCGAGAGCAACCTTTTAACGCTTCCTTGTAGACCCTTCTAGATTTTAAAAATCTACTTAAATGTACACAAACGTGTGCCCTCCCGCCTCGTGGTGCGCGGTTTTCACCAAAACGCCCTGAGGGGACTGCTGAACTCGTCAGCTTTCCTGAAGCAACGCCCTTCTTCCCGGTGCCACGGCCACCGAGGACCCTCGATAACGTAGGTGAATTTCTCAGATGGTGTGCGGAGAAGCCGCCGTACCTACCCTTTACACCGCTGCTCCAACCCGATGCTGTGAACTCGGGATAGTAACTGCCCCTCCTGCGAGCGGGCACCTGGACTTGGCGTTATGGCCTCGTTAGCCTGGGACCGCCGTGAGCTCCCTCTCAAGTCCTGTGGGTTGTTTCAGGGTAAGAATCTTAGCAGGTTTCGCCGTCCCTTCGGGCGCCGCCCTGCGCGGCTCCTCCCAGTGGACGAGGAGAGCAGGGCCGGCAGAGGACCCTTCCCTTTGCTGTGAGGTTTCCCTCCGGAGAGTGACGGGAATGACTGCTAGTTCGTGTCCACTTAGAGGCGCTCGGGGAATGCCCTGGAGTCTGCCGAGGGGGTGTTTATGGAACTGGTGACCACTCGTCACATAAGAGTAACCTGGCTAACGCTTACCACGCACTTACTACCGCCAGACGCCATAGGGACCGCCCTGAGCACTCGAAGCCGTCCTGTGAGCTGCAGAGCATGACTTAGGGTTTAGCCCAAGCACAGCCCAGCACCCCAAGCGCCTCCCTCCTGCTCCGTCACCCACTGTGTTGAGAAATCACCTTTGCGCCTCCGTTTCTCACCCACCCTGACGTAGAGGTGTTGCATAGCTGGTGCAAAGGCGTCCTCCATGCCCGGCATTTTTGCTTGGAAACTGTCTCCCTGCTAGGAATCGCCTCTTCTTACACCCCATCCCACACCCCCCGCCCTGCCCCCGGCCAGCCTTCCCTTTCCCGATGGCAGTGTTTCAGCCGTCGGCAGGCACGGGGTTCCCACGGGAAGTCACGGGGTCTGTGTGCAGGCTGCTGAGAGCCGGCGGGTCCTGCTGGGCCGGACCTCGCAGGGGCGCCAAGGCCCGCAGGCTCTCGCCATGCGGAGCGTTCACGCACAGGAGCCCCTAATGTGAATGGTCATGTCTTATTCATGACCAGGATCTAAAATAGCTGCTTAGAGCTCATTCGCGGCCACTGCGCGGTTTCCTCCGATGCTGAAGTTACTGCCCTGCTCCCACGGCTCTGGGGAGCTAACGGAGCAGCTGCGTTGGATCGGAACAGACATTTCCCGTCTTCAGGGGTGAAGGCCCTTCCCAGCAAAGCCACTCCGTTCCCTTCCGTCTAGAAACGTGGCCCGGAGGTTCTCCGAACTGTCGCTCCGGCCGTCCCAAAGCCGGGTGAGCTCCTGCCCCGATGGGGCCGCTGCGGCTTCTGGCTGATGGGCGTAGCTCTCGGGAGCAGCCCACGAGGAAGCCTGCTGAGTGAGGCTCGGGCAGGGAGAAGGGCTCTCCACGGGGCCGGGGCCGGGGCTGGGGGCCGGCTTGCCAAGAGCATTCAGACAGAGGGACCAAGGTGTGCAGACGCCACATGGGGAGGGTGTGGCAGGGGCCGAGGAGGAGGGGACGGAGGGTTGATTGAGCACACGGGCCAGGAGGAGGCCCGAGGCAGGGAGGGCCCCTGGGAACGCGGGACCCAACCCCAGGAGCGCCAGGGCCGCCGCACCAGAGCTCCGTCTGCAGGTGAACGTGCATCCTGTGTGCTGTGCGCAGGGCGCCTGCGAGGAGATGGGGCAGCCTGGGGGACAAAGGCCCTTGGGCACTGAAGGCCCGTGGGCCCTGGTCCACCCCCCAGCCACAGGCCAGCCCTGGCCTCCTGTGCCGCCCGCGGGGAGCCCTGAGGAGGGCTTCCTCTGCCTGGGCTCTGACGCAGCCGCTGGGGAACGCAGCCCACGGCTCTGCACCCCCAGGATCGCTCTCAGAGGCTGGTCCGCGTTCCGTCCCGGCACAGCGAGGGCGGGCAGGGCATCCTGGGTTGCCCGGCAGCTCTGCCAGAGCCTTTCTCCAGTTACAGTCAAGGCCGAGTCCCGGCCTGAGCCAGCGGCTGGTCCCTGATGTCGCAGCCACGGCGGGCTGGGTGGGGCGGGCAGGGCTTGGGGACAGACGCCAGGCTCCTGCAGTCACCACGGGCCCGTGAGATGCTCCTCGGGACGTTCTCAGGGAGGACTGGGGGCTCAGCTCTGAAATCGGGGGCTTCCCTCGAGTCCTCGCTTCGGCCAGGGCTGGACACCAGTTCGTGTGCTCGCCGTGTCCCTGGCGCTGTGTTCCTGGGGAGGCCGTGGGTGTCACCTGAGCAGGGCTCTCGGGAGGCCTCTGGTCACGTCTGTGGGAGCCAGGTGGCCCGCGGAGAGGCTGGGGTTTGGAGTCGGAGCCGCTGCCCGAGACCCCGCTCTGTTCCCCACAGGTCACCGCGTGTCAGCATGGCGGCCGCAAACCTGGAGAACCAGCTGCAGAGCGCGCAGAAGAACCTGCTGTTCCTGCAGCGGGAGCACGCGGGCACGCTCAAGGGCCTGCACGCCGAGATCCGGCGGCTGCAGCAGCACTGCACAGGTGCCCGCCCCGGGGGAGGGGGGGGCAGGGAAGCTTTGGGCGGGCTGGCTCGCCAGGCAGTGAGGGGTTCCTCTCTGATGGGGTGACCCGTCACCGGGAGACCACGGACTTGTGCCAGAGGAGAGCGGGGCAGCCAGTCCCGGGCGCACCTCGAACCCATGGGTCCAAGTGCAGTGGTCAGGACTGGCAATGCAGTTGGGGACCGTTGACCAAAGCGTCACGTAGCAGAGCCAGCTGCTGGCAGAATGTGGGGGGTGGGATGTGTTTTAGGGGAGATGGGGTTTCCTCTGGACCCTCAGAAGGGCGGTGGCCACTGGTAGCTTCTGCCGCTGTCACGCTTGCCCCTAACCCCGACCTGCCTGGGGGAGGGGGTGAAGTGGGGACTCCCGGCTGGTGGCTCGGTTTCAGGGCTGAGCAGGCCTGGGCAGGGCAGTGCGCTGTGACCACACAGAACCAATGCCTGTGGCTTCCTTTTCAGATTTAACGTACGAGCTGACACTCAAAAGCTCAGAACAGACAGGTAAGAACTGCCTCTGGAGGGGCGATGGCGCCGGCTCCCGCGGGGAAGGCTTGCATGTGGCCAGAGCGCTGGGCGGGGACCCCGCTGTTCCCAGGGCAGCGGCGGGAGGAATGACGCTTATGTTTGGGGGGCCTCTTCACACCTCTCCGGACTTCCTGATTTTTATAGTGAATACAGTCCCTTCTATAATGGACGTGACTTAAACCAGGAGGAGGATGCGGTGTAGGGCAGCCCAGGGCCCAGGGAGGGGGACTGAGCACTAGGTAGCCCCAAACGTGGCGGAGGTCCTTCCTTAGACTCCAGAATCCTCGGGGTCCCCTGGAAATCATCAGCCGGGTGGCCGCCAGGGCAGGAGAGGGGGCCTGCTCCCAGCACGGGGTGGGGACTTAGCAGAGTCCAGAAGCCCTTTCTAAGTAGCCTGTTTGTACGGCGGATACAGTCCAGTGCGCCCGCTCCTTGTCGGAGTCACGGGTCTCGTCCACGAGGCTCGGCGCTCGCCAGGCCCTGAGCCTGGGTTTGTATTTCCGTCTCCCGTGTGCGCCTTTCAGGAGCCAACGCTCTGAGACTGCCCGTATGGCCTCAGCAGCTGGTAAACTTGGAGGCTTCTTTTATACAATAAACAGGCTAAGAGCTGGCAGGACCTCGGGCACCGGCCCCAGCCCTGTGGGGGTCCGCAGCCGTCCCCGTGGCGGGCTCTCACCGGCTGTGCCTGTGCCTGCAGGGGACGGACGCAGCAGCAGCGACCTGCAGAGACGCTGCGAGGACCTGGAGGCGCAGCTGAGGGCGAAGGAGCAGGAGCACGAGGAGCTGCTGCGCGAGCTGGAGCAGAGGAACGCGGCCATCGCGGTGCTGGAGACCACCGTGCGGGAGCGGGAGAAGCGGTACCTGGAGGAGCTCAAGCTCAAGAGCCACAAGCTGAACATGCTGTCGGGGGAGCTGGAGCAGCGCGCGGGCACCATCGCCTACCTGACCGCGCAGCTGCACGCCACCCAGCGGAAGCTGCTCAGCTCCAGCGGGACCTCGGACGGCAGCCCCGGCGGCAGCCCCGTGCTGGCCGGCTACAGGCCCGCGCCCCCCAGGGACAAGCTGCCCGAGACGCCCCGCCGCCGCATGAAAAAGAGCCTCTCCGCCCCCCTGCACCCCGAATTCGACGAGGTCTACAGATTTGGGGCCGAGAGCCGGAAACTCCTTTTGCGGGAACCGGTGGATGCCATGCCCGACCCCACCCCGTTCCTGCTGGCCAGGGAGTCGGCCGAAGTCCACCTCATCAAGGAGAGGCCCCTGGTCATCCCCCCCATCGCTTCCGACCGCAGCTCCGGCGAGAAGCACAAGGTCCACGTGGGCGTGGCCCACCGCATCCACCACGCGGTCCCGCCGCAGGCACAGCCTGAGGTGGAGACGCTGGCGGTGGACCAGGTGCGCGGGGGCGCGGGCGTCAGGAAGAACTCGGGGACGGACAGAACTGTGTGAGGCTGCCACGCCCGCCGCTGTCCACACTGTGATCACCGCTGCGGAACGCCCACACGCCGTTTGTTTAGTTTCCATGCATGCCACACTCAGACCCGCCACCGTTCCCCTCCCACCCCCCGTCTCTCACCCACGTGCTCGTGTCCCGCTACAGCTCCTGTAGCAGCTGTGCCCCACGCCTGTGCCGCATGGCCTGCTTCCCGCACACCCGTGTCCCGGCGCGTGGACAGCGGCCCGCAGGCTGCATGCTGCTCAGTGTCAACGTGGTCAGATAGCCACTCCCATGGAGACCCCTCACCTCCTGACAGGCCTTTCCCGGCGGCCCCGGCGGCAGGTGTATGTGTATGTCACGGGAACTAAATAAGATGACGTTGCTTCTCATATCACCGCAACCTGAATGTGTGTTCATATTTTTTGTTAAGTTTTAGCCGAAATGTTCAAGATCCCAACAAACTTTATTTTCTAAACCTGCCTCCTCTCTGTTTTGTGTCTTTTATTGAAGCAGCGAGGGAAGGAGGCGGCTGGGAGGGAGACGGCGGGGCCTCCTGTAACTGCTGTGTTCTCGCCCAGACAGCGGCCTCACCCAGGGACACGGCCCGTTGGGGGTGCGGGGGGTTCACTTCTGAAAAGAGGAGTCCCTGTTGTCTCCCGCTGCCCAGAGCTACCCCGCGGAAGGAAGGGTCTGGCAAAAGCGACTTGAGGCTGAGGCTGGCCGCCTGGTGCACCGAGTGCTCGCCTGCCCCCCTCACAGTGAGGCCTCCTCACCTTGGCCGGCCGGCCGGGCCCCAGGCTGGCCCCACGGTGCCATCCAGGAGGTGGCCATCGTGCACCCAACCCACAGACCCAGGAGGGTGGTGGGGGCTCACGCAGGAATGAAACACCGAGCTCACAGCATTGCACACGCGGGAGGCGGAGGGCTCTGGGAGGGGAGGGGCGGCTGCGGGGCCCTGGCCCAGGGGAGGGGCTCTGCCTGACAGGCCGCAGCCTGGCCATCTGCCCCCGGAGGCATCTCCGGAGATGCACATGAGGGTCCTCCCTGTGCCAGGGACACGCCAGGCCCTTTGGCTTAAGTGTTTCCTCTGAGAAGGAAAAGAAACCCTCAACATCTTCGCACGCTGTCCTTTAGAATTTACTTAACTCCTTAAAAAAGCTTCAAAAACAAAGCCGTGCAGCCGAATTTTATGGGAGAGAGGAAAATGGCTGATTTCAAGTGAAAGGAAACCCCCATTGCTGCCTCTCGAGAAGCCCCCCAAACGAGAGTGGACTGAGAGCCCCTCACGAGCCCCTCCCCGGGGTCAGTCGGAGTTCAGGGTGAGGCACACGCCCTGCAGCACCCAGTGGGAGATGTGCCTGGTGGTGAAGAGGTCGGCCTCGAAGACCAGGCCCACGCCCATGGCGTTCCTCCTGGTGGAGGTGGTGTAGACGGGCGTCCGGAAGGTGTTCTGCAAAGGAGAGGCATGCGGGGTGGGGGGTGCCGGGGGTGGGGGGAGCCCATCACCGGGGGCGGGGGTTTCCGGGGGGCCTCGGGGCTCTGCAGTGGGCCCTCCTGCGAGACGCATCTAAGCCAGCACGTGGCCGGGCTTTGAGGGCGGTCCTGCCCTAGCTCAGCCCTAGCTTAACGTGGACACGCGTGTTGGGAGGAGACCTGGGCCGGCGAAGCTGGACTGACCCCGCACTGCCGCAGACTCTCCGGGAGCCCGCAGTCCCTCCTGAGGCCCTGCCCCACCCAAGTCTGCGTGCACGCGTGTGCTCACGTGCATTTTCCTGGGCAGTGGCTCCACGCGGGCATCATGCCTCACGGGCTTCCCTCCCCGGAAAGGGTGGGCTGCCTGGCCTGTGCCTGCAGCCTGGGGTGGCGGGGGGAGGGGTGGAGTGCGGGAGGCCGCCCACCTGCAGTTTGAGGCGGTGGGCCTCGATGGGGATGATCTTGAGGATGGGCAGGTCCACCACCAGCACCTTGGGCTTGCTCTTGACCAGACAGCCTCTCTCCAGGTCCCAGTCCGCGCCTTCCAGGTACAGTCCTGACACAAAGCACCCTAGGGAGCCAGGAAGGGACCGTTACGCAGAG
The DNA here is from genome assembly GCF_000147115.1 of Myotis lucifugus. NCBI lineage: Eukaryota > Metazoa > Chordata > Mammalia > Chiroptera > Vespertilionidae > Myotis > Myotis lucifugus. Next base: position 199,688 of record NW_005871838.1, on the reverse strand, counting down.
GCACAGGCGTGTGTGTCGCACAAACTGGGAGCGTGCCCGAGCCTTCACCACGAGTCCCCTCGGAGCTGAGGGAAACGCCCCGACGCAGACACAGGGCTGGAGGGAGACAGCGGGGTCAGCTGCACCACAGGCCAGACCCGTGTCGGAGGCAGGCGACGCCCAGCCCAATGGGACGGGCCTGTCTAGTCCATCGGCTCTGGCTCCCGGGCCCGGCCCTCAGGGTTTGCGGGGAGGCCACTCGGTGCCCCGTCCTCTGAAAGGTCTGACACTGACTGGGGAGTCCACTCTGCACAGAAGGAAAGGTGAGCGCGTCCAGGTCTCCCCGACATCACCCAGCACTCGACAGAGACCCTGGCGGAGAAGCGATGTGCCCCGGGCGTGTCCCCCCACGGCCTGGCCCACTGCTCCTCCCTCAGAACCGGGGGCGGCGCCGGGCCGGGACCCCCCAGAGGCTGTGGTCCACAGGCTGCTGCACCTTGTCCTGCCCGCTCAGTCACTTCATCCGCGTCCTGGAACTTGGTCACCTGCGTGAACAGGGTGGAGCGGTCCAGGGGCCAGCCGTTCCGCCGGCAGGTGGCCTGCACCAGGGCCGTGAGGTAGGACTCCGGGACGTGCAGCCCCGAGAGCCACATCACGTTGGGCTCGCTTTCCACGACCTGCAGAGCAGACGGGCAGCTGCATCAGATGTTGGTCAAAGCGGACGGACCCTGCGCTCACGGTAAAGTCACCGTTCCCGTTGGGGCCGGAAGATGGTGATAGGACCCTGGCAGCCGATCCATGATTCTCTCTCATCATTGATGTTTCTCTCTCTCTCTCCCTCTCCCTTCCTCTCTGAAGTCAATAAAAAAATATTTTTAAAAAAGGCAATTTCACAGAAGTAGTACCACAAACTGTGAGATATACCCAGCCTCCCCCTAACCAAAGACACGCACATCCGGACAATCACGTCACCATTTACCGACCGGGGACAAGACGTGCAAACATTCACACACAGCACCGGGGAGAGCGCTCTTGGCCGCCTGCACCCAACCTCCCCTCCTCCGGGCAAGCGTCAGGGTTTCAAGGGCACGCACTCGGGCCCCGTAGGCATGCTCGGGGAGCAGGCTTGAGTGAGCACCAGGACACGGGCCAGGCTGTCGCCTGTGCCGGCAAAGGGAGAGCCCCGGTGACCACCTGGATGTCCAGCACGGGGAGGCCCCGGTTGCCCGTACAGTGGGCACCCCCAGAGGAGTGAGGCGGGTCTAGGGGGACTTAGATGGACAGGTGCCGAGACAGACTCTCCAGTGAGTGGGCCGAGCTGTGCCAGCGCCTTCAAGGTCTTCAAACAGGAAAAGGAAGAGACACAGATGTGCTGGCAGAGCACCGTCAGCCGCTAGCAGGGTCAGCACAGGGGCGGGGTGGGGCGGGGTCCGCAGGGCACCAGCGCCCCCTCACCCAGGACGTGTACTGGCTGAAGCGCCGCAGGAAGTAGAGCATCCAGTTCCCGAGGGACTTCAGGGTGTCGGGGGCCAGCTTCCTCCAGATGTGAGGGATGTTCCCGATGAACAGCGACCTGGCCACGTCGTCCAGCTCACTGCTCATGCCCACTTCCCCGGCCAGGGCCTGCGGCGGGATGGGGAGCGGCAGGCGGCGGTCGGGCCAGCCCTGTGGCGCGGGGAGCCTGGCGCCCAGCCGCCTGCCCGGGGAGCAGCTCACCCTCTGCAGCTCGGCCAGGGAGCGGGACATGCGGACCAGCAGCTTGTTGAAGCGCTCCAGCTCCTGCAGCAGCACTACCGACGTCGGGGTGATGCTCGCGCCCAGGTGCCTCCGGACCAGGTCCAAGTCGAAGACCTTGGGCATCTTGTTCTCTATGTCCTTGGCCACGTTGCCAATGTAATCCTCTCGGCTGATGCCGCTGCTCGATTCCCCTAAGGGCAGGACGCTCGTGAGGGAGAGCAAGGCGCCAGGCGAGGGGCGAGGGGCTGGGCAAGGCGGCAGCGTGGCGGAAACTCGAGGGACCAGAGGCAGAGCCCTGCCTCACCCCGGGCCCTGGACGCGCCCCTCCGGGCGGACTACCTGTCTGAGGCTGCAGCTCCAGCAGGTGAGACCACAGGTCCCGGGCGGCCTGCGTGTAATACCCGATCTCCGCGTTGGGGTGGAGACCGAACACCTCGGGCGTGTTGGCCAGCGGCAGGGCCTCGATGGCTTCTACAGCACAGACAGCGACGTCACCGCGTGCACCCTCCCTTTCGGACACGCAGACGCACGCCCGCTGCTCCGCGCACGGTTCCAAGCACAATTCTACCCCGTCCGCCCCGTCCAGCCCCACCTCCGTTTGTTATGAAACGGCTGTGACCTTCGCGGGGCCAGAATCTGCCACATCTGCCGTCACTCAGGCCAGGAAATCAGAACCAACGCCGTCAGCTCCGAGGCCCACACCCACCCACCAAGGAGGCCCCCCCCCACCCCCGGGTGAGGGGACAGAAGAGACAGAAGAGCCCTCACGCCGAGAGAGCCAACACCGCTGACATGTGGGCTCCCTGAGAAAAGACCTGGAGAGACTGTGTCTGGGAAACCCACCCACGAAGCGCTCCTTGGGGTCGCCCGCGCCCGCGGGGATCTTGTAGTCCACCTCCTTGTTGTGGAAGAAGTGGAAGGGCTGGAAGGTGTCGAAGATGAAGTCCCCCAGGTACTCGTCCATGTAGATGGTGAGGATGCGGCGGTCGAAGCTGTCGATGGCCCGGCCTCCGTACATGACCTGGGGTCCCGGGAGTGAGAACCGGAGCTTTTGTATTAAAGAAACAGACAAACCAAAACGCAGAGGCAGCACTTCTGCCTGGAAAGGTGACGCTGCTGTCCCTCCCACGAGCCTGCACAGCCCTGCCCCCAGACGGAGCCGGGCACTGCCCACTCCCAGGGACAGCAGCCTCGGGCAGGGAGCGGAGCCGCGTGCGGCCAGGGCTCTCGGAGGACAGACCACGGGGTGTGAGCAGCGGGGTTCAGAGACCCAGAGCCAGGGCAGGAGGAGCAAGGCGAGTCCAGCTCCACGACAGGTCAGGGTGCCAGGCCACAGCCCCGCTCCCGCCCAGGTGGCTCCCTGAGGCCTCCGACCTCTCCAATCAGGTACTTGAGGCTGCCCCACGGGATCCGAGTGTCGCGCTGCTGGAAGGCTTTGGTCAGGTACGTGTTCAGAATCTCCATGCAGACCTGAGGGGGAGGGGGAGGGGGAGGTTCGCCGGCACGTTCCCGGGGACACGGGGAGGAGGGAGGACGTCCCGGGGAAGCGGGGGCCGCGCACCTGGAAGTCGGACTCGTTGAAGTCGTAGGAGACGTTCCAGCCGATCTTGCCGAACTTCCTGCGCTCCTGCACCACGGCGTGGAAGAAGGCCAGCACGTACACCAGCGGCTTGAACGCGGGGTGCGGGCAGTGCTCCAGCATCTCGTTCGAGATCTTGAAGTAGGTGGCCCTCATGTTGAGCTTCAGCCCGTTGGGCGGCTCCGTGACGACCTGGCAGAGGAGACAGAGGGTGACGGACCCGCAGGCCTGCACGCAGCACAGGAGCGTGACGTGGAGGCGTCCTGGCTCCCCTCTCACTGCGTGGCCGGCAGCCTCTCCCTGCGCAGCGCCGTCTGTGTGAGGGGCCGGGAGCCCTGAGGAGCTGCAGGCTCTTCTCCGAGGCTCCGCCATGTGCTCAGCAGACGCCCCGAGAAGGCCCTGCAGCCCCCGACCGGGGCCTGGGATGGAAGGTGAGAGGAGCCACGTTTCCCTCTCGCCGCCCCAGAGACAGACGCAGAGCCTGTGCACACCGTGCTCTGGAGGAGAAGTAAATGCGCATAAACCACGCGGAGCTTCTGCACGGCCCGAGGACGCGGGCGGGTGGCCTGTCCCAGGGGCAGCCGTGCAGACGGACCCGGGCTTTGGGCGCAAGTGGGAGAGGCAGGCCTGGGAGCTGCACCGTGACCGGTCACTGTCACCCAACCAGGGCAGTGCTTCTCTGGGGAGGGAGGGAGGGAGGGAGGGAGGGAATTGGGAAGGGGTGTGTGGAAGGTCCCAATCACATCCGATGTTTGTTTATAACACACACACATGCACACACACGCACGCACACACGTGCGCACATGCACACACGGTGGGTCCGCGGTGTCTACCGGCGCCTGACCTTCAGGGACTTCTGCAGGATGCCGATGGGGAAGCCCTGGGTGGGGTCGGTGGTGAGCCACAGGCGGAAGTCGGGGTGGGGCTTGGTGATCCGCTCCAGGGACTTCTCCAGGTCCTTCAGCCACTTGACCAGCAGGTGGCAGTTCTGCAGCATCAGCCACTGCCCACGAGCCACCGCTGTCTCCAGCAGCTGCAGGGCCACCTGCCCGCAGGGAGGGAAGGCTGGTGCCCGAGCCCCGCCAGCCTGGACTCTCCCAAGGCCCGCCCTAGCCCCCAGCACCAGCAGAAGCGGAACCCCATCTCGTGGGTTCCTCCTGGGCCCTGTGCCCTGGGCAGGTCCCCGCCCAGAGCCCCATGGCCCAGGAGATCCCACTCTCCCTGCTCCTGACCAAGTATCAGCCCTGCCACGGGCGGAGACGCTCTGACCTGCAGGGGAGCTGCGGGGGTGGAGGAGGGACAGTGAAAGGGCATTGAAAAGAGCAACACGCACTGACCACACGCTGGTCACAGCCCGCAGCAAGCCGGCCCCAGGCCATACTGCCCTCGCCCTCACACTCACCCTGGCCATAACTAAAGCTCTAGCACTAACCCTAACCCTAATCCTAGCCCTGCCATAGCCCTAACCCTAATCCTAACTGTAACCTAGCCCTAACTCTAACTGTAGCCCTAACACTAATCCTAACTGTAGCCTGAGCCCTAACTCTAACTGTAGCCCTAACACTAATCCTAACTGTAGCCCGAGCCCTAACTCTAACTGTAGCCCTAACACTAATCCTAACTGTAGCCTGAGCCCTAACTCTAACCGTAGCCCTAACCCTAATCCTAACTGTAACCTAGCCCTAACTCTAACTGTAGCCCTAACACTAATCCTAACTGTAGCCTGAGCCCTAACTCTAACTGTAGCCCTAACCCTAATCCTAACTGTAGCCCTGGCCCTAACTCTAACTGTAGCCCTCACCCTAATCCTAACTGTAGCCCTGGCCCTAACTCTAACCGTAGCCCTCACCCTAATCCTAACTGTAGCCCTGGCCCTAACTCTAACCGTAGCCCTCACCCTAATCCTAACCGTAGCCTGAGCCCTAGCCCTGACACTGTTCAAGCACATGCTCTCGGCTTTGAAGGCCATAAGTGGCTCGAGCTCATGTCGAGCGGCCCAGACATAACTCCTCCCCAGCAGAGGCCGGGACCGGCTCCTTCCAACCACCGGTACCTTCTCCTGGCCTTGCCCCATGGCGAGGAACTTGAGGCGGTTTCCCCCAAAGCCAGTTTGCTCGGCCAACTTCATGAGGTCGCTGGCGGGGTCGGAGCCGGGGCTCAGGATGAACACGATGGGCGAGTTCGGGGTGCTCTGCTCGAAGATGGCCTCGAAGCTGATCATCGGGGGCTGCACGTACCTGGGGAGAGCCGCTCCCCAGCGTTAGGGGGCTCCTGTCCGACCAGCGCACTGTCCCCGTGTCTACCACCTGGGACATCACCCCAGCTCTCGGCGCCGCCCGCCTCGTGTGAGGGCCCCGTGTCTGCACCCCACTCATGGCGATTGTTTCATTTTAACAACAGTGCGTCTCGCACACTGCGTTTCGCTAGCAGAGCGCAGTCGTGTGGCGATCGTTACGCTCAAAGATGGCGCTGCGAGCTTCTCCAGCAGCTGGCCCGCCTCGGCCGCCCGAGAGTGCGGGAGGGGGCCCCGCACAGAGGCCTCGCCAGCACCCGCACCGCACTTACTTCTCCCCCATGGTGACCGTCACGTAGTCGGTCACAGCGCGGTAGACCCGGTCCACGCGGAAGCAGCGCAGGATGAGCAGCTTCTGGAAGGGGGTGATGCTGCTGTCGTAGCCCAGGGGGAAGGGGGACTGCTCCAGCGCGTCCAGGTCATACCACTGGAAGGCAGAGGCCCCGTCACGTGGAGGCCCGGGAGGGTCGCCACGTGGGCAGCGCACGGACAAGGCAGTGTGCGCAGCAGCGTGGCTCCCAACACAGGCTGGGAAGAACGTCCAGGCCTCCGCTCCTCCGAGCTGTCCTGTCCCTCCCACGAGCTGTGCCCTTCAGGGAGGGCAGGTCTGCGTCTGAGTCACC